>NW_013670991.1:50717-52873 GCF_000517525.1 Limulus polyphemus | reverse complement strand
TACATTATTAAAAGGATTCACATGAAGTAATTGTAAATACTTAATTTTTTAAAAGGATTAAATCGAGATATTTGTAAATATTAATGGCAATTGATAAATAACGGTACGCAAACATTTATAAAATGATTCATTTATGATAATTGTAAATACTAATGGCGATTAATAAATAACAATTTACAAGCATTTGTAAGAGATTCACTTTTGGTAATTGTTAATCTTAACTACATTAGTGAAATAATAGTACATAAGCATTTTTGAAAGGATTCATTTATGATAATTGTAAATACTAATGGCGATTAATAAATAACAATTTACAAGCATTTGTAAGAGATTCACTTTTGGTAATTGTTAATCTTAACGACGTTAGTGAAATAATAGTACATAAGCATTTTTGAAAGGATTCATTTGTCACAATTGTAAATACTAATGGCAATTGATAAATAACAATATACAAGCATATGTGAGAGAATTCAGTTGTGGTAATTGTAAATACTAGAGTCGATTGATAGATAACAATATACAAGCATTCTTAAAAAGATTCACTTATGATAATTGAAAATACTAATAGCGATATATGTGGTACTTTACTTTTATGAAACATATAAAAATATAAGAGGATTTTCTAATATTTTGGTGAGCAAAAACATCCTTCTGGAACTCTTAACTATCTAACGTATTATTGCTATATACTGATTTCACTTTATTATACGCACTTCTAATTCTTGAAAATCCCTAAAGGACTGGATAAAGAATGTATTGTTTGAAAATGTAATAAGCCTAATAATAATGACAGACAATTAACAATGGAAGAGAAGTCTTTCATTAGCCATTACACATTTTTGTGCTTATTATAGTATTTTGTTAGTCATAACATATGAAGATGACATCTCAGAGTTTTTGACGTACTTTGAACGGCTAATAAACCCAATTCTTGTATGAAACCTTCTTCAACATTGTGCACAGGAGAATTCTGGGCTTATTGCAACTGATTGTAGATCTTGTTGACGGGACTGCGAAACGCCTTTTGATTTCTGCATCCTTGGTGTGGCGAAATTCCAAGCCAGATACTACAATCTGAACTAGCTTATGCCACGATTTGCAATCTTGAGCTACCAGTTCCCAGCTACCATCATCAATGTTGCAAAACTTCATTGTCAACTTCAAGCAGTCTTTGTACCTCTTTAAAGTGGAGACACTAACTATTCGAATTATTGGATGGGTAAAGCAATAGTGATTTTAGATAAATATAATAATGATGAAAAAACATGTGAGTTTTTAAACTTTGCAGAGCATATTGCAGAATTTAAACTATGTGTTACGACAGCGGAAGTCACGTGACTCTGGTAACACGTAATAAGTATTTCGAACGTTCCCGAAGTATCGAGTGTTTGCCACACACCCTCTATTTTGTATATATATAATACCGGCGAGAAATGACGGCACACATAATTGAATAGCAGACAAGGAGATAGAGACAAATAATCGAGTCAAGTCGTAAGTCAATTGCGTGAATCGTTATGAATTATAGCATGTGTTGAAGTTAACGTGCCTGTAGAAATTCTGTGTATTGCAAAGTTGTATTGAGAAAGAATAAACTAGTTTTATTTAAGAAAGGACTTGAATCACTGCTGAAGTTCTTCATGAAGAAATTTTACGGGAAATTACCAAACAGAGACGTAACAAATTGGTGTCAGAAGTGGGATGGAAAAAATAATAAAATGGAAACGAGAGGTGGCACATCAAACTACAGCTTAATAGATTTGATGGCAACAATACAATAACAGCAAAAGAAACAAAAAGAACGAGAAAAGAAACAAGAAGATAGATTACAGTAGTGGCAAGAAAACCTGCAACAGTGGCAGCTGGAACAGCAAAATAAACAAGAGAGATTACAGCAGTTGTTGGAGGGAAAAGAAAAGAAACAAGAAAAACGAGAAAAGAAACAACAAGAGAGATTACAACAGGTGTTGGAGGAAAAGAAAAGAAACAAGAAGAACGAGAAAATAAACTGGAAAAGAGACTGCAGTAAAGGTTGGAAGAGAAAGAAAATGAATAAGAAGAAAGACTACAGCAGTGGTAACTGGAACAAGAAAAGAAACAAGAAGTACAAATGGAAAAGCTTAGAAAATTTCAAAGTGAATTAAATACATTAAAAT
>NW_013670991.1:49143-49850 GCF_000517525.1 Limulus polyphemus | reverse complement strand
TCAGTCCTACCAGAAGTCACATTCCAGACATAAATGTCAGCAATAGGGGTGATCTAGTACGAAAGAAGCCACAGGAATTCGATGGGAAGGCACTGTGGGAAGCATATAGAGCACAATTTGAGCTCCTGGCAGAGGAACAGAAAGCAATATATCTGGCAACGAGCTTGAAAGGACAAACACTGGAAATACTTGGACAGTTGTCAGCAGACGACAGACACAACTATAGAGCACTAGTAGTGTAAAGTGTAAAATGGCAAGCACAGACAGTGTCTACGTGACAGGAAAGTTGGATGGCCAAAGGTGCAACTTTGTCATAGATTCTGCGTCTCAGCAAACCCTTGTGAGCATCAAGGTGCTGGATCACAAAGAAGTACATGAAGCCATACAGAAGCTCTCTGGTGTGCAGGACATTATGCAAGGTTGTGTGAGGCCAGAGTGGGTAACTATTGAGCTCATGGGCATGAAGGACATACACAAAGTATACTTGGCTCACATTGAAGAACATTGCATACTAGGGTTGGACTATTTACTTCCAGGGAAGTGTGTAGTTAAATTCGATAAAATGACGATTGGAAACATCAAAGGCCAAATTTCAGTAAGTGTTGTTACATCTGTTGATGTGCATGTCACAGCACTTACGTCAACTACAATACCCCCTATGTCAGAGAAGATAATTTGGGGTAGGATAAAGAACATCCCCAAGGAAG
>NW_013670991.1:44542-48216 GCF_000517525.1 Limulus polyphemus | reverse complement strand
CTTACTCCCTCCACTGTTGATGGCCTATAGAACAGCAGATCATGAAGCCACTGGATACACTCCAGCAAAGTTGATATTTGGTCGGGAACTTCGATTGCCAGTGGACCTGATAACAGGACGCCCACCTTACGAAGAGTTGCCTGAATATGTGCCAGAGTTCGTGAAAGTATTATCTGAAAGGATGGATCATATTCATCATCAAGTGCATTCAAACTTAAAAAGTCTACTGATTCCATGAAACTATGTTATGATAAGAGATCTAGTGAAGTCATCTTTGTACCAGGAGACAAGGTGTGGTTGTATAATTCCAGGAAGACCAAAGGGAATCATCCTAAGTTGTCTTCTCCATTGGGAAGGCCCATATGACATAATGGATCGTCTCTCAGACGTGACTTTCCGAATAAAATGTGATCGGTGAGGTAAGCCGAAGGTGGTAAATGTCAACAGGCTTTGGCGTTATCACAGTCCTGGTCATTTCAGTTGGAACGAAGTGAACAACAGAACAAATGATGCTGCTGAAGACGTGTCACCTGAAAAAGCCACTTTCGAAGAAGAAACTCTACTCGGTTTTGAGAATGGAAACAGTGAAGCCATTGTAGAAGTTACTACCACTGATGTGACTGTTACCAATAATTCGAACATTTCCTGATGGAGCAGATGAACCCGACGTGAAGCAGAAGCCAATGAGACAGAGACCAGTATGGAAGAAGATGCGTCCTGTAAAATTAAGTGACTTTGTTGTATTTTTATTTTGAGTTCGTAAATTCTGTACATTTAATTAAGTTCTTGTTAATTATCTATTGGTTAAATATAAGTGGCTATTGTTCGGGACGAATAATACTAACGAAGGGGCAGTGTTACGAAAGCGGAAGTCACGTGAACTTGGTGACACCAGATAAATTTATCGAATGATCATAATGATCGTGGAGGCCCGAGTGTGTTCGTGAAGCCACCTTCTTTAGTATATAAGCCTGTCAGAGGAAGCCAACGGGATGGATGGTTAATTAAAGAAGCATGTTAAAGTTATGGTTTTGATAAAAGTGTGTGTTTTGTACTCGTCGGCAACGAAGTTATCGAGATTGTGAATCACTGTTATTTATAGTGTGTATTATCGAAGTTGTTCAGTTTAAAGTGATGAGAAACGTACTGACTGTGGAATTACTGTGTACTAAGGTTTGTATTGAGAAAGAATAAACCGGTTTAATCAAGAAAGGACTTGTATCGCTGAAGTTCCTCGGAAAGAATTTCTACCGGAAATTAACAAACCAGCAGATACGTAACATATCAGATGGTTGATATAGTGTTCCAACCAATACTGAGTTTCTGGTATCCCCAGTCGGTCTGAAAAGCTCTGAGTTGAGCGAAATGCGTCGTTAGCAATGGATATGAAAAATATCGTTTGGTTTGAATATTATTATACACTTTCTAATTCTTGAAAATATGTAAGGGACTAGATAATAGTGTTTAAAAATGTATTAGGCCTAATTATACTATCTTATGACAAATATTATATATATATATATATATACATACGCAAGCAAATATAAAAATAATACAATTTATTAATTGAAATTACACAAAAAAATAATATTTATAACATGCCTTAGAATAACATTTTAGGTGTGTTGTAATAGAACTTCTTTTTTAATTTTGAGAAATAACGACCTCTATCATAGATTATCTTGAATTTTAACTTGCAGTAGCTATCGTTTAACGCGCGTGCTCACGTTTCTTAGTTCTTACTTTGTTTGTGATATTAAAAAAAAAAGCAATGGATAACATGGATGCTGTTGGTGGTTTCGACGGAAATGGTACATCGAGCCCTGACAATAACTTTGACCTCAGGTATATTGTTTGTACGATAAATCACCTTTAATTACTGTAACATTATTAGCGGTAACATTAAACATTTTCATTGTTTTTAGTGTTAAGCCTTAAGGTGTTCATCTATTGTTTAGCTGTTAACGGTTACTCAAGTTAGGGTTAAGTTGCCGTTAGGCTTAGCAGTGAGAACTTAACTGTGTTTTAGATTGGTAGTGCTGGTATCTATTGGTAGACCTAACTCTAACTTGGTTGAGCTTGTATGTATAATATTATTGATCGTTACTATTAGTGTTATGAAATATATAATGTAGACAACAAGAGAACATATGATGTAGTCCTTCAATTTCAAAGTTCAACTTCAAGGTTGTTTCAGTTGGTGGGAGGGGTGAAAACTTAAGTCCCCCATTTATTTTCATAAATATTAATTACTGATCCTCATTTTAAGCAGTTTTATTAATTGTAACTGTAAAGTGTAAGTTGTATGAATTTATCAATTGAATATTAAAGTAGGGTCTTTTATTGATTTTTAAATATTGAAAATAAAAACAAAATTGCACAGCATTGGATTCCACAGTCAAAGTTAGTAACTTACATTATGTATTTAATAATTAATGAAAAACAGTTAATAATTGTACCTTTAGCACAACTTAAACGTCTCGCTGAAACGATGCTAACAAAATTGCTTTACCTGGTAACTTGATACATTGCGTGAAACTAGTGACAAGCAAGACAAAATGTAGGTTTATTAAATTAACTTTCAATTGATGTATTTGACTGTGATGAAGGTCTCTTAGATTAATTTACACTAATCCTGCCTAAAAGATTTCAAGTGCCACATCCATTGAGAATTCTCTCTTGTTTAGAAAATGAATGAAAATATGATATATAATGGTTGGAGACGGCTTGAATGGGTAATGAAGAAAAACTTTAATATAAGTTTAACACAACAGCATATGTACAACATTTTATGATGACAAAACCTTGTCCAGGTACAAGTAATTTACACTGACACGGATATATATATATATATATATATACAGTATTGAACAAAGAAGTCTGGTTTCCAATTTTCTTCCAGTTTCTCCGATGTAGAATTCTGGGCAGTTATTGCATGTTATTTTGTAAATGATGTTGGTATTGTGAATAATTTTTGTTTAATAATGATATTAATTTGGGGCCGGGTTTTTGTGAGAATTTGACGTTGACAGGAATATTGTGTTTAATGGCTAGTTTTGTCCAAGTGTGGATAATTCTTGAGCTGGTTTCAGGAACAAAGGGTAAAATGCAGTGTAATGTACTGTTGTTGGGTTTGTTAGTATCAATTTTGTTCGTGAGTTGAGTTTTGTTGCGCGGAATGTTGGAAAGTTTTTCAACAATAGTTGGTAGGAATTTATTGGTGTGAATAAAGAAATACTTTATGTGGTTAATTTCTTCATTTATGTAGTCCGTTGAACAGAGTCTTGTGGCTGTGTTTATGAGGTTTTTAAGTTTATTGATTTATTGTGTAGTGTCATGTGCAGAATTCCAGGGGATGTAGAGACCAGTGTGTGTGTTTTTGTGGTGAATTTTGGTTTTAAACTATGTGTGTGATCTAATAATTTGGAGGTTAAGAAAGGATAACTGTTTATTGTTTTCGTGTTCTATTGTAAATTTGATGTTGGGATGAATGGAATTTGTGTTTAAAGAAAGTTTGTGTGTGTTCTGTAGAAGTGAAGCCAGCAAAAGTGTCATCGACATATGGGTCATGAATATATTGGCATAAACGGGCGAAATAAACCATTTATTTAAAGGAAATGTTCGTTGTTGAAAATGAAGTTGGTTTTAGTCATTGTAAATTCTAAGAGAGAACC
>NW_013670991.1:40522-43542 GCF_000517525.1 Limulus polyphemus | reverse complement strand
GAAGAGTGACACGACATACAAACTAGCCGTTAAGGCTATCGAATTTAGTTGTTCTAGTGTATATTTGAAATTGAAGGCATCTTTAAATAATGAATCTGCAGCTGTTACATATGGTGTGAGAGCCCAGGCTATGTATTTGCCAAGATTGTAGTTGAATGAATCATAAGTGGACAGTATAGGTGGTAGGTGCAGTCCTGTTTGTGTGGTTTAGGAATGCCATAGAGTTGTGGTGTGCATGAATCAGTTTTAAGTAGATAAAAGTGAAGATCGTCAGTAATTAAATTATCGTTTTTCATTTGTAATAAAGTTCTGCTTAATTGTTTTTCATGTGTGTTTGTTGGGTTGTTTGGGATGGCATTGAATTTCTTTTTATTGGAAAGGATGTCGTTCATTTTGTTGATGTATTCTGAATTGTTCATGATGACAGTGGTGTTGCCTTTATTAGCTTTTAGAATTTTAATGTTTCTGTCCTTTTAAAGATTATAAATGGATTTGATCTCGTTACTATTGACGTTACTTTTCAGTTGACGGGATTGTTTGACTATATTAATAGTCTTGTTTGAGAATTCTTTAAAAAAGTTATTTAAAATACAGTTTTTGGGAACTTTGGGAAACCACATTTTGTTGTAGTTGCCTGTTATAAAAGTCTGTTGGTTGATGTCATGGATTTCTTCTTTCTGTAGTTGGAAGATGTTTGAGGTAGAGGTGGTCTTTTGTTCTTTTATGTAGTGGGTCACTAGTCTTCTGGCTAGATCTTCTAGACGCACCTTGAACTCTAGGCATGGAGTTGTTTTGTGGTTGATGGCAAAGTTGAGGCCTTTGTTTAGAAGTTGAAGTTCTGTGTCATTGGGTGGGTTCCTTGTCATCGAATTGGAAATATGATATGTCAATAATTCAGCTCAATAAGTTTTATGTGCAAACCAACCAAATGTTTAGGCTTACTACATTAGCAATCTAGGATCAATATTACTGAATTACAAGTAACAAGTTGCACAATGCATGATGATATTTGATTTATAGGTTATGACCATATGCTATACTGTAGTGTAGACCTTGTTTACTGTTTAATCAGCACTATCCTACATTAGAAATTATGCAACAAAATACTAGTAGTAGTGTTGTTTTGAAATAGAATGATTACCTCATGTTGTGGCAGTATGTTAAAGTATTCAAAGTGCTGCTATTCAGAGATTGTGTGACTGATTTCTGTCAATCTTGGTCAAGTAGTCAAACATGTTGGGGTTGAATTTTGTCTGATCATTCTCAAAATTAGACAAAGTGATAAATTGGTAGAGATGCATAAAAGTTGTATACAATTCTTAGGCCAAAAGTCATTTGGGGTCAGGAGGGGGGTAAAAGCTAGAAATTAGTAAGTGGATAGAGATGTCTGAAATTTGTTCATGATTTATAAGGTCACCAGAGGTCAAGTCCTGGAAACCTTTAAAATGTTTCTCCCAGGGATTTTGTTTGATCCTTCTCAAAATTAGACAAATTAATAAGTGAAGAGAGTCCCCTAGAAGTTGTATAAGATTTTCAGGTAAAAACATCATTTGGGGTAAGGAGGGGGCAAAAATAAGGAAACTTATTAAGGTCACAGATCATTTTAGATCAGCATGATACCTCTTTCTTTAATGCTAAAGATTATGTACTGTTTTTAAAGGGAATTTTACAACTAGTGGGAGTTCAGTTGCTTCAGGAACTATAATTATCTAGGGCCCCTATTTTTACTTGTCCGAGTGTAAAGTGATTCTCATGTTAAATTTAAAAATACTTTTCTTCATTTCAAAAGTCTCAAATTTTATTTACATAATCTCAAAACCTCCTAAATAAATTTCAAACATTTTTTTTCAGTAAAACTTTATATTTTATCTACCCTAACTCTATAGTGTTGGTCAATTTGACTGACCAAAAAAAAATTTAAAACTAAATAAATTTAAATTACCATTTTTTTTTCTTTCCAGAATAAATTCAAATTGTAACATGAAACTACATTTGTTTATCCTAAGTAGTTTGAAACTCATAACAATATACATCTATTTATAATTAACTTTTATTGTTTTATTGCCTTTTGAACCATGTCTAACTGCTATTGTGCCATTATAAGTTGTAAATCACTTGGGGAACATTTGAAAAAAATATACACATCATTGGATTCCACAGTCAAATATTATTAATCTGCACTGCAATTTAAATTATGTATTAAATAATGAAAAACAATTAATAACACAGGCCTATGATGGTTTTATTGTCTAGAAATTTTTACATGTTCTACAGTAATTCCTGTATGCTGAATCCAAAAAATATCCATTTTTCTCCATCATGTACAGATTTTTCACAATATGTCATATGTACTTTTACATAAGTAAATCACTTACATTGAAATTGGGTCACATTTTGTTATGCTTAAAATGTTGACAACCACTGGCTATAGATTCCTCTCGAACAATCAGAACCTGAGTCTTATTGATTTTTCTAGATCCCACGAGAAACACCACTCGTACATAAACTGTTAACAGGCCGCATGACGTGTCATTTATGGATAGTATTTGTGCGTGCACTTTGAAATAATTTTTTCTTTTCAATATTATTTATTTGTTGCTATGGCAACAAGAGGTTGTGTAAATGACCCAAACATATTAGTGTATTTGTGGTAAATTTGTCGTAAAGAAATGAAAGCAAAACATTACGCTATTTTAAAATAAAATTTAGGGACCATGACAAATCATGGGCTCCACACAAAGTTTGCACCATTTGTGTTTAAAAGTTGAGACAATGGACTAAAGGTAAGAAAAAGTCTTTCCCTTTTTGAATTCCAATGGTCTGGCATGAGCCTAGAAATCATGGAGATGAATGTTATTTTTGCTCATGTAACGTGCAAGGCTACAACACTCGAAATTTAAAAGAAATTTCTTTTCTGAACCTTCATTCTGCTCATGGACCTGATGTACTTGTACCTTCTCCACTGGAGACTTGATACAGTTTTGTCTGATGTCAATATAAATAATGATAGGAATTGTTTT
>NW_013670991.1:37184-40354 GCF_000517525.1 Limulus polyphemus | reverse complement strand
CAACCTGAAACGTCTAGTGAACCACAACTTTTCACACAAGGTGAACTTAATGATTTGGTGAGAGATTTCAGCCTTCCAAAGGATTCTTTAGAGATTTTGGGGTCTGTATTTTGGGCTAAGAACTTACTTTTTCCAGGTACATCATTTTACTGGTACAGAAAACGTGAGAAAGAGTTTATACCATATTGTTCACAAGAAGGTTCACTGGTTTATTACAACAATATTGCTGAATTAATACCAATGCAAGGAGCTGCAGTCTATGAACCACGTGAGTGGCGATTGTTCATTGATTCCTCCAAAAGAAGACTTTAAAAGTCCTTTGTATATTGTTGAGTCAACAATCCAGTTATACAAATTTTGTGTAAATGGGACAGCAGAGCAGTAAATCATCACTGGATAAAGAAGCAATGGCCACGCAGAGTCAGCCTCATACCAGGATTGAAAAACATTGAACATTAATAATATTAATCAATTCTTTATTCTAAAGTTGTAAATTTTGCAAGCAATGATTGCAAACCCTGCAACTTATTTTATCAGATGGATATTCATTACAGATGTGTTACTTTAACCAGTTCACTGTAGCTGGGACAAATATTTCTTATTATCAGTGCTGTTTACGCCTTCCTCTGATGGGTCCAGATTCATCTTGACTATCATCACTAGATGGAGAGCTAGCATCCTCTTGTCTCATTGCCTCTTCATCATCACACATATTAACATCACTGAACTTACTTTCACTATCTTTTAAGCTTTAATTAGGGTTACTACTCACCACTATTGATACAGGCATGGTTGGCACACAGTTGTTGTACATTCTGCTTAGGCATCTTGTTGGTTATTGAGTGGGAAAACATTGAGGGAAACCATATATCAACATTAGGTGGGATGCCAATAAATACTTTCCAACTCATTTTACCCCCATAAGTCATGTGCAGCAATTTTGAATGACAATGGGAAACATTTATCCCAGTCGCAAGGAAAGTGCTAAGAGTTAGGTTTTAAAATGTGTAGTAGTGTGTACTGAAGGTGCAGTTGTTGGGGAAATGTTTTTCAGTCAACATTTTAATTAAACATGACATCATGAGATATATTACATGCATATCCTGTTGCACTGCTGTCACTGTCTTTTAGTATCAAAACTTACTAGTTAGAATCTAAAAATTATTTTACTACTTATAAAATATTTCTATGTTTTATTTAATAAAAAGAAAATGTATTAATGTCCAATGTGTGCTGTTTCTAACTGCCTGGAACTTATTGAAATTTTGTGGAGAAAGAAAATTGATCACACTCAGTAATTTCACAAATTTGTTTATTTTCAAATACAGTTTCTAAATGCCTGGGACTTGCAAATGAGATTGTGTATGTATTATACAAGATGTTCTGTACTGTTCATTCTCGATGTACATGAACGAGTACCCACATTTATGTTTGCTGTTGGTTCATTGAATCGTAATGCATTGTTCTAAAAAAATTAGTTAATAATGGGAACGTACTTCCCATCAGTACTGTAAGTTTGCTTTCTGTCGAAGAACACGTGGAATGTTAACCATTTGCCACAAGAAAATAATAATTTCTGTGAGAATTGTGAATTTAACTTTTATTCTTCAAATAAACCCTGTTGCATAGAATTCTGCTGATCTGTATTATTTGTTTCTGTCAGTTGTTAAACTGTGACAGAAAATTGTAATTTTTTGATGACTGGACAACCTTGCATTGTCTGAATAGACAAACAGCTGGCTTCAGGAGACTAAAGGTTCGGTAAGCATCATTTATTAATCAACAGTTTTATACAGTAATCCAAGTTCTTTGGTTTGGTTCCTGAGTGAAGATCAGTGTTTCTCATAAGTTTAATATTTAACAATTATCAAGTCTTAATAAATGCTTAAATGTTTTTCCTTTTTGTGGAAAGATCACGTTCCAGGTCTCCCATTGAACGTAACAAGGAAAGAGACAGAAAGGATTATTCTAGGGATAGAGGTGGGGAAAGGCGTCAACAAAGACTGACAGGCTACAGACGTGTGTATGTAGCTAATATACCTTTTGAATCTAAATGGACGGACATTAAAGATCTATTCAGAGAGCAAGGTGAGTTGTATTTCAAATATAAAGAGTAATATCATGATCTTGCCTACATTGTAGTTTTAAGGGTAGTTTCTGTTTTGAAACTGAATTACAGGTTATTATTATCTCCAGCAATACGTGCACAATTTGTATGTTTAAAGTCAACCAAAAGGTTAAATTATTAGAAAAATATTAACATATAAAATATTAGGGTGAGATGTCACTGGAATCATGAAATAAAGAAAGAGGGAGTTGCTTTCTTCTTCAAAGTGTGTGTGTGTGTGAAGGAGGATATAGGTTCAAGGTCATTATGGGATTCAATAAAATGTAACATAGAATGTCATCAATTATATTTTATTCATGGATTTTAGCTTGTAGAGTTGTTAAAGGATATTATTTGATGTTTCATCAATAATATATCTAAAATTATTGTTTTTATATGCTTATAAAATTTAATCAGAATTAAAAAAATACACTTAAGATATTTTTTGATTATATGAGTTAGGAGACCTGTTGATTTTATTTCTTTATTTTGAAGATCATTTTCTGATTTGTATCATGTATACAAGATCACTGTTAAAGTTACAGCCAAAAAGATAAGTAACCATATAAAAAAGGGCTAACACAATAGTTAAACAAGTATAGGGAAATTTTGAAAAATATATAATTACAATTTTTTAAATAACATAAGTTTATGGGTAAGCCAATCATCTAAGCTCATATGATTTGAAGTAAGAGCCAACTACTAACAAGACATGGAACTCAAACCGGAAGTACTTCTTGGACAGTAAAATATATAGATTGCAGCGATGAAAGTAATAAAACTTTCACTGGAAAGAACTAACAAATTCAAATCAGAATTAGTAATGTTTGCATCCTTAAAAACACAAGCCCAGTAAATAGTGAACAGACTGCATTCCTTGAATCTGTTAGAAATGTGTGCATGGTAAAGAAGCCCCAGGTAGAACCTGAAGACCTGCTTTTGTAATAGCCAGATTGATAATGAATCTAAGTTTCAAATAGACAGCAACTTACAAATGTAGAGGATGACGTTTCGAAAGTCTGCGGAAGACTTTCAAAACGTCGTCTTCTACATTTGTAAGTTG
>NW_013670991.1:22091-37174 GCF_000517525.1 Limulus polyphemus | reverse complement strand
CAACTTACAAATGTAGAAGACGACGTTTTGAAAGTCTTCCGCAGACTTTCGAAACGTCATCCTCTACATTTGTAAGTTGCTGTCTATTTGAAACTTAGATTCATTATGAATACTCTGCCTAAACAACCTATCAAAGATTAGCCAAATTGATCTTAACACACCAAAGTGTGAGCTCCAAACACTCAATAAGTCATTTGACTATAGAAAGTGGCATAATTGATCTGATAGAGCACCCAGAGAGGAAAACCCCCTAATAAGAGTCATATAGTTGACAACCAACTTACAAGTGTTGTTTGATGTAATGAGAGTAAATTGTTTACATAAATAATTTTGATGGGGTCCAAGGTTTGAGCCATGAGGAACTCCACAAACAAGACAGAAGAAGGGACTTTATACCATTAACTGTAGTGTAATATTGCCTTTTAATCAGATAGGCTCAGCACATTTATAAAGCAAGACTGTAATTTACACTGTTAAATTCCTTGGCAATATTGAGCACAGAAAACAAATAAATTACTTGGCTCATAAACCTTAATAAACTTTGTATTGATTGCCAATAAGACATTAATTTTCAATAGCCTGAAACCAAATTTCAAAATATTCAATACCTTATTGGTCTGGAAAAACATTTAATGATACAATTATACAAAATAGGCTCACCTGGTCAGGATTGCTACTTTTGTAAATTGATATGATCTTAGCAGTTTGAATAACCATAGTAAATTTGTCAGTAACACACATTATTAATGGTTTTTGTATTTTAGGATGTATCTTAGTTGATTTTCTTTTCCTGATTTATTTTCTGTAGTCTGATTATTTAATTGAAATTATAACTGTTGGTCATTTGTCTCACCAAATTAATGAATATTCATTTTATATTGGAGGTTAATTTCATTTTGTAGTAAAGATCGTTGCTGACTCTTCATGACCACAGTATTAGTTAAATAAACTAAAAACCAGTATTGGCTTGTTTGTTATATCTCACAACTATAATAGTTTTCAATGGCAATCCTCAAACTTTTACATGATTCTTTCACTTTGAACCAGATCATAAAGAGCATGTTTTGAAGAGTGGGAAAATAATGCACCCTTGTTGTGAATGAGAATCAAATTTATATTTACAAATTAAACATAGTGTTTATTGTTTTGAATAGTTGGAGATGTTTCTTATGTTGAACTGTTCAATGATGAAAATGGAAAGTTTCGTGGATGTGGGTAAGTGAATCATCAAACTAGGTAATTAAAACTAGTTTAAGAAATTGTCCAGAAAATGAAAATTATCACATATTTAAACTGTACATATAATCATCCAAGAATTTAAACCTTAATTAACTTTCCAACTTAGATGGATAATTAATACCGACTATCCAGTCCTAAATACCACCAACATTTTTAAAAAATTACAAGACAGTTCCAATGAGAAAATAAAGACACCTCAACTTCGTGGATTTTCATTTTTATTGGAAAATAAAAGATGAATATTAAATAGAAGATTGAAGCCTTTTTATGTTATTCTTTTTAAGTGTTAGTTGTACTATAGCTGAAGACTGAGAATGTTAACCCACTCTGTGACTCTGCTGTTAAAGTTTGTGAGTGAAATATAAAGTTGGAAATCTGATACCTAATGTTTCAAATATAATAAGTGTGACATTTATAAACCACAATGGTACTTGCTTAGTGTTACAAATTGGTCCAAGAATGTGGCTGCCAACTTCTAGCATGATAGGTAATTAATGTTCCTTGTGTTATAAATAATGACCATTGCAATCATCTGCATGAAATATGATTTTATGATAAGTTTTAAAGTTTACTGTCTGATATTACTGAAACAGTGAGTAAAAACTTATCTTGTTGATACACATGTAGATGTAAGAGGAAATTCAATCCTATAAACAATGTTAAATAGGTGTAATGGAAATCCAGTGTTACCTTTTTTGGCTTTATTTTTTAACTAAACAGCTAGCACCTGTTTAAATCATTTGAATTTATTGTTTAGAATTAACTGGAGAATAACTTGCTGGAAGAAAGTTTTGTATGTTAGTAATTAATATTAGTTGTTTGTTCAACATTCTTTTGTTGTTATTTATACATTAATGGACATTATAATTACATTTATTACTGTACTATCAACTAAACTTTCAAAACATGGAGTGTGAGACTTATTTTAGAAACACACTGTATGTAGAGTTGATTTTATTTTGTGGTTTTTTCAGTTCATTATGTCCAATAGCTTATAAGTGGTAAACTCATGATTGTTAAATACATGAAAAAAGAGGCAAATGATAAAGAATGAAGATGCTTTAACTGAATAATATATTTTGCATTATTTGCTTGACTTTATCTAGTATTTCCATGTTATTAGTTCATCTGAAATAAGAAACTTTAATATAATAATAATATATAATATAATAAGTAAATAATAAGATTTTAAAAAATGCCATAACAGATTGAATTATTTCACAAATTGAAAATGAATAAATTTATTTTACTAATTATAGGTCTTTTTAACAAGTCATAATTTTACAATAAAGTAAATGTATATCTTTCTGATATTTTATCCTTGCATATGTTGTATCTCTTAACGTGCCACTACCAAGATACACAAACTTTTGTTTTGTGTTTTCAATTAAAGTAATCATTTCATATGGTAGTTATTAGTTACTGTTATGATTTAGGATTGTTGAGATGAAAGATGAAACTGCAGCACAGAAAGCCATTGATGTACTACATAGATTTGAATACAAGGGAAGAAGTCTGGTTGTGAAGGAAGTAAGTTTATTACATTATTATTTTAACATCAAGAATTAATAATAAGTTTGTAGAAGCATAGTTTAACTTGCTACATTAACCTGTCTTCATTCACATTTCTTGGATTATCTTATGACAACTCTGGTAAAAGAAAAACTTTCACACTGATGTGTTCAGGAGTAGCTTATCATTATGCTTGCTGTGACATAAGAAAGATTCATTATAGTTCCGCAAAATGCACGTATTAAGAACAGTACATAAGTGTATTCCTAACGTACTGTTTTATAGCAATTAATGCTGTATAGTTATATTTAGAGCAGGATGATTTAGCCAGTATAATTGATTAATAGAAATTAATGTTTCCAATTATAACTTTTTTTTATTATTTCAACAATCAATTGTCACAAAAATAATCAACTAATCTAAATTAGTTGTTCTCACTTTAACTGTTTTTGATTATTCCTATTATCCAAGTAATCAAAATATTGCCATCATATTTAATTGTTGTTAAACACAAAGCTACACAATGGAGGAGGGTTGTCTCATTTTGAAGGTCTTAAGTTTAATTCCCACTACATTTACTTGCCCTGTCTTTAAAGCTACTAATTCTTTCTGAATATTTGTCACTAATTTTAAAATGCTAAGTACAAAGAAGGCAACTGACTAGCCTACTGCCAGCTTTGGGTAATTAAGTGTTAAATTTACTGGTGTATTATGTTGTATGTTTGTTTCTAAATTATAATTTCATAATTTTATTCTTTAATGAGTATAAGTAGGCATGGATCTGGAAAGTTTTAGAGGGGTCTAACCCCTCATTGTATAAGTAGGTGTGTATTTAAGGAATCCAAGAGGCCAGCTGCTTACCTCACTCATTTCTCAAGAAATTAATAATGTTTTATGAGCAGGTGCAGATGAGGGGGGGGTCCAAATTCCCTCCAATTTTGCTTTTCCCAGAAATTGAAAAAGCCAGACATCCTTATACAACCATATAAAATCATTAAGAAATGTTAAGTGTTAGTGCTTTTACTTGATTGGGCTGTCAATTATCATAAAACCTTTACCAAATTTTCTTAAATCAACACTGCTGGAGTGTACAGCAATTTAGTCAATGAATTAGCTAATAACTGATTATTTCTAAGCATATATAACAATATCAACATCAATTAAACATTGTAGTAGTAAAATTTTATGCTTTGGGTTTTTACATATATCCTGACAGTGTAATGAGATTTGTTTTAATCAAAATTAGTATAATTTAAGACAATTATAGCTAGTTACAGAATTTATTTTTATTTTTTAGAAGCTAAATTATCATGAAAAAGATGAACATGCTAATGGCATTCAGAATTAAAAGGTAGTAAACACAGTAACAGAAAACTGTATGAAACAAATGTGGTCTACCAAATGAAAACCCATTATTTCAACTAGAAATTTTGGCAAGAGGACAGACATGATCAGAATCAACTTAATACAAAGAAAAATGTCAAAGATTAATAGCAATAAAGGTTGGACTTTATAAAAACACTTAACAGGAGTCTTACTATATTTTTCACTTTTATATTTTATGCATTCATGCCATAAATCTTGATTGTATAGTAATTTAATGATACAACTTTAATTACTTTAAGATAGTATACTGTGAGTATAATCTGAGCTATTTTTAAAATGTTCCTTTTGTTAAATTGTAATAAATCTTTCTTGTGGCTCAGTATGTGTAGTAAGTTCCTTATGAAGCTGTAAGGCAAGATATTGATTGTTAAAAAGTTTTTCTTTTATTGGAGTTGTCATAAATTTGTCAATGAAATACGTGCCATAAAATACTCCAATTAGCATTCCAGAGAATCAGGGATACTGTCTTCATTCACTTTTTATTCACGTTATTTGGTACCACTTTATTTAATTTATATTGTTTATTATTAGGATGATGACGTGGAAAGAGATCGATATGGACGACCATTAAAAGGCTCCAGAGAAAGAAATGTCTCTCTTAGTAGTAGCTTTGGAGGGGGAATGGATGTAAGTCTGGGAGGAATAAGTAGTAGTTCATCCTCCCAGTTCAACACCTATGGATTAAGTCCCCAGTTTCTCAGATCACTTGGAATTGATGGACCTTTGTGTAACAGAGTATTTGTTTCAAATGTACGTAGTTTGTATTTTTTGTTTTATTTCATTTGTCCTTTAAGAATATTTAAATACTCTAACATTCAACAGTGTCTTCTCTCTCTAAATTTTTTTCAATTTGTTAACTAACAATTAAGATGCCAGATATCTTTTATTGAGAAGCACTAGAAACTGATGCTGCTCTGAAAATGTTTATACCCAATAACAAGTAAAACTTGTAAGAAAATAAAAGCTTTGATTCAACTCTCAACACAGGCTAGGTTGAATTGAGCAATTACATGACAACTTTATTCTTATTGTTTTGATGCTACTAACTTGTAATGTAGTATGTGTACTTTCACAAAATTTGGCAGACTTTCAGTAAATGTTACAGGTCTTGTATATACCAGATATCAGGTTTTATAGTGAAACATTTTTATTAAAGATTTGTCTGAGTATATCAAGTCTTTTTTCTTTTTCACTAGTCAGAGTACAAAGTAATTTTCATGTTAAGATTAAAAATACATTTTTTCATCTCAACTTCCATTTGCACATTCTCTAAAATCTCATAAATACATTTCAAACGTTTTTTTTTTTCAGTAAAACTTTACATTTTATCTATTTTCTCTACCCTAACTCTATACAAGTTTGATCAATTTCACTGACCTTGTAACCACCAATAAAATCAAAATATATCTAAATTACCCTTTGTTCTTTCTAGAATGACTAAATTCTACCATGAAACTACATTTGTTTATTCTAAGTAGCTTTAAATCTGTAACAGTATACATCTATTTATTGCTTGTTGAACTATGTCTAACTACTATTTGCATCATTATAAGTTGTAAATCACTTGGGTAATGTGCAGCTCATGTTACACTATTAAATTACATTACCCACGAGCTGCTCACATGTATGCCTCTTGAAAAATTATTATATTATTATTTTTTATTTTACTTAATCTAATCTTAAACTAACCTAAAGAGTTTTCTATTTTTATAGTTTAGTTACTTTTATAATAATAAATAAAGAGGACATACAAAAACTGGGTCTTCTTTTTTTGCTCTCAGTGACACTTAAGCAAGCATACTTTTTTATACTAATGGCAGTAGTGCACTACATAATGTTTATTTAATTAAATAATCCACCAAAAAACATAGAATAATAATATGCAAAAAGTAGATGTCCCATGGCTATCACAATTTTTTGGGCTTTCTAACTATGCAACAAGAGCTGTTACAAATTCATCCAAGCTAATTGTTGTGTTTTTTGTGGGAATGAAGGTTATACTGAAAGAGAAATTAACGTTTTTTTTGTAGATAAAACAATGTAATATAATACATCATTTGATAAATGAAATTCTTGACCTTGTATTGTTTAAAAATAATATAGTATTAAATGTAAGAGAAAACTATTGACATATCCTGAAAGAGAGGATGTGACGGGTGGGTGTGGCAAGAGGAGTCCGATCTTCTATTTGATATTTCTGTAGCCAAACAAAATTGAAGGCTATGAAAATTATGCTTTACCTGAATGATAACAACGTTGTAATAAGTTATTTACATTAAATTTTGTATTTCTTGGAGGGGTGGTAAATATATTAGAGAAGAGAGGATGTCTAGAGAAAAAATATTACATTTTCACAATATGGGAAATTCAGTTTTTTTTCTTTTATTAATATTGCCTTATAAAATTAAGAACTTAAAACTTGTATACTATTAAAATGTGGATTATTAGCTACTATTTTAAGCTATACTAATTGGTATAACATGAACAAAAAGTAGTTTAATTAAATATTTTGGATGTAAATCGCAAAACCTTTTATTGTACATTCTTTATCCTTTGAAAACAAGATAGGGAAATATTCCTGATAAAATATTAACTCTCTCACCACGGGCATCTTTCTCTATATGTAGTAAGGTTTTAGCGAGTTACATTCAAGATTTAATTAAACTACTTTCTTATTATGGTATATGAATAAATTGAGCATAAAAATTAGCTAATAATCCAACTTTTAATAGTATATAAGTTTTCTGTTCTTAATTGCATAATTCAATATTTAAAAAAATCTTGAATTTCTCCTAGTGAGAGAATTGTGACATTTTCTCTCTAGACATCTGTTTTTATCTAATTTATTTACCAACCTTCCAAGAAGCATAAAATATAATGTAAATTACTCATTATAATGTCATCATCAATCAAGCAGAACAATAACATAGAAAATCAGACTCCTCTTGCCATGCACACCTTTCACATCCTCTCTTTCAGGTTTTGTCAATAATTCTCTCTGACTTTTTATACTACATAATGTGAGCTATCTGTTCATTAAGTGATTTACAACTTGTGGTGTGAAAATTAGTTTCAGTTCAAAGGTCAGTAAAAGATTAAATTTAGGTATAAACAGGTGCATACTGTTATGAATTTAAAGTTATATAGGATAAACAAGTCTAGTTTCATGTTACAATTTTAAGTCATTTTAGAAAGAAAAAAGGTAGTTTAGATTATTATTATTAATATTTGTGTGTGGTGGTGGTGGTGGTTATGAGGTTAGTCAGGGTAGAGAAAATAACAGATAAAATTAGTTGTACTGGAAAAAAACGTTGAAAGTTATTTAGGAGGTACTAGAGATTACACAGATGATTTTTGAGATGAAAAGTATTTTTAATATTAACATCTAAATCACTATGCAATAAAAAAATTATATGACAAACCTTTAGTAAAACTACTTCATTAAAAAATATGATTTTATGTGTACAAAAGACTGAAAGTCTGCCAAATTTTGTGTAGATATACTGTAATGAGTACTCCCTTGTTACAATCTTGTGTCAATTCGATCAAGCCCACACCAATAGAGTTAATATTGTAAAATTTTAATTTCAAGAGTAAGATGTAACAATTATTGATAGTATTTCTTCTCTGTTCTATACTATTTTATAACAGCTGGAATACAAAGTAACAGAAGAAAAACTAGAAGATATATTTAAGTTAGCAGGGAAGATCTGTAAAGTGGACCTAAAAAAAGACAAAGATGGAGGAAGCAGAGGCTGTTGTGTTATTTCATATGAACATCCTGCTGAAGCTGTGCAGGCAATTTGTATCCTTTTATTTATTACTTCTCATTGTTACAGTTAATTTAAAACAATGAAAATTATAATTGTGTTTAACAGTTTACTAAACGTGGTCATGATTTAAAGCAATTGAATTCTGGTTTTAACAAGTTACTTGTGTGTTCAAATATTAATGAAGTTTGTAGTTTTGATAACTGTAGTAATTGTATTGAAAATACAAATATTTTAATATTGTGATAATTGTTGTATGATGAGCTTGCTCGTATTTGCTCAGTGGTTTGCCAGAAATAGCTGGTAAATCATGTTTGATTTTCATATAGATATCCAGCAGTTAATTTAATGTCAGATTTTACATCTAGAACTGTTGTTGGATGTCTATAGGCAACTTGAATCCATGTATTTATGAACAAATCACTATTTCAAACAAAATTTTACTAAAAATAAGATGGATTTTTTAAGAATTATTCACATATAGGATAAAAACAGATTCACTAGTGCAATGAAAGAATTCAGATACATACTTTATGTAACATGAAACATTGTCAGTGATAACTTTGTGAGATGTAACTGGGCTGTTATTATAATCAAGCTACATCCATTATCACTGGAGTGTTGGACCAATTTTTGTAATGTGCCTAGTAAAAATGAACCACAGCTGTTGTTTACTCTCCCACTAAGGACTCAGTTGAATCAGCCATGTTCATGACCCCAAAAATGACCTTTATAGTTCCCATAGTATAACTTCTAATATATTTTGTGTATCTTCATAAAATTTTGAAAGCTTTCAGTAATCATTAACCCTCTTGCCATGGGCACCTTTTTCTGAATGTTACAAGGTTTCAGTGATTTACATTCAAAATTTAATTAAACAACTTTCTTGCCATGTTATATGAATAAATTTGGAATAAAAATGTAGCTAATAATCCAACTTTTAATAGCATATATGATTTATGTTCTTAATTTTATAACACAATATTAAAAAAAATCATGAATTTCTCCTAGTGTGAAAATTGGGACATTTTCTTTATAAACATCCCTTCTTCTCTAATTTATTTACTAGCCCTCAAAATATGAAATTTAAAATGTAAATTACTCATTATAATGTCATCATCAATCAGGCAAAGCATAATTTTCATAGCCTTCAATCTTATTTGGTTACAGAATTATCAAATAGAAAATCATACATCTCTTTCCATGCCCACCTGCCACATCCTCTCATTCATAAATTGCCTTTAGTTCTTTCTGGCTTTAATACTATATTATTTATAACCAATAGAAAGCTGAGTGACATATTATATTACATTGTTTTCTGTACAAAGAATTGTTGATTTCACTTTTAGTTTGAAGTTTTATTCACATGGGAAACACATTGACGAGCTTAGATGAATTTTTAATGGCTCTTGTTGCATAGGTAGAAAGCCAGAAAAATTTTGATTGCTATGAAACAGTCTGCTTTTTGCATGTTATTATTCTGTGTTCGTTGATTCGTTATTTAATTAAATAAAAATTATTTGGTGAAATATTACCATTAGTATAAAAAGTAAGATTAAATGTCATCTAGGAAAATAAAGTAATAAATGTTGGAGAGAACTTGGCAATTTCTGAAAAAGAAGATGTGACAGGTGGGCATGGCAAAAGGGGTCTGGGTCTGATTTTCTATTTGATGCTGCTGTAACCAAATAGGATGAATGCTATAAAAGTGGTGCTTTGCCTGAGTGATGACAACATTATGACGAGTAATTTATGTTAAATTTCTTACTTCTCGGAGGGGTGGTAAATAAATCAGAGAGGAGGAGATACCTAGAAAGAAAATGTCACAATTTTGATACTAGGGGAAATTCATGATTATTTTTTAAATATTGCCTTATGAAATTAAGAATGTAGAACTTTTATATTATTAGTTATATTTTTATGCTAGACTTTTTCGTACATCCTGATAAGAAAGTAGTTTAATTACATTTTGAATGTAACTCACTAAAACCTTGTGATGTGCAGAAAAAGATGCATGTAGGGAAGTTGTTAATTTCATTTGAAAGAAGTTGTTGGATTTTTAAAAAACACCTATTAATTAGTAAGCATTAGGCTACTTATTTAAATTATACATGTCAAATAACATATCTACAGTATTTGGATACTGTGCTTTTGGTTTGTTGAAAATAATTGCATGGATAAGTAAAATTATATCATTTTACACAAAAGTTTAAGTTATAACTTGTGTTCTTTTAATTTTGAAAAAAGATATAAATTATGTCCTTAATTATTATTCAGCTATGTTTAATAACCAGAAGCTGTATAGTCGTACTATGAGTGTTCGCATGGTAAGTAGTTATGGTACTTGTAAGGTTCCATCAGTGAAAGCAAAGGAGAATATGTTGTAATATGTAAACCACACTATATGTGTCTTATCCAGTATAACAAGGTTAGCAGGAGTACAACATAGCAGTGCACTTAAATGCTATTCATTCAACTGTTTTGGTGTGAACCAGTTATAACCACACCTAAACTAACTGTTGGGCAGAATGAAGTGAATACATCATTCTAAAAGTTGCAGAGGAATATTTTAAGGCTAGTTGATGTCAGATACAGAAGTGTAGAGGGAAGCCACATCTAAACTGATTTCAGTCAGCTTTAGTTAGTGAATGCTTACATTTGAAAAAACTTGAAAGAACTGTCCTTGTATATTCACATGTCTTAGCGCAGATTAATTTGGTGGTTTACTAATGCTTATAATTTGAGTTTCTCCCAAGTTCTGGTAGTTTGTAAAATTTTATACTATCAAAAATGTTTTTAAGATGTCAAAATACAATGTTTTAAATTTAACAAATTAAGCAACTCAATACTGGAATTAGTATCTACACAAGTAATGATTTCCATATAGATTCTAAGAACTTAAGGGTCAGTGGTAAGTTTACAAACTTACAATGCAAAAATACGAGGGTTTGATTCCCTATGATGGACATGGCAAATAGTAAAATTTAAGATTAAAAGTAAAGAACAATGTGTAACAATATGTCAATCACATTTTATATCCAATGCCGAGCATTACTTTTGCCCAGTACCAGGAATCATTGCAGATTTGCATGTGACATACAGCAGTGGTTGAGTGTCAAGATTTTCAGTTACTTACAGTTATTGTAGGTTGTTAAAGAAAGTAACCTAGATTTCCATTTTCTTACAACTTTTGTAGGTTGATAAAAAAATTAATATTTCTTATGTCACGTTAATGACTTACATACTTGTGTCAAGTTTCAGAATTTTAATAAATCAATAATCAGATACTGAAGATTTTCTTGTATTTACCACGTAACTCAATTATTTTGATTTTAAGATACAGAATGGAACATATCTAAGCTGCATCAATGTTTCTTTGTTCCAAAAAACTTTCTCAGTGTCTTACAATAAAGATTTTGTATAGTGTATTCTCAGGCAGTATTGGCTTAGGATTTGAAGATTTGTGTTTTATCAGTATTCAATCTTGTACCACATCTAAGGATAGAAGCTAGAGAATTTTTGTATTGTAAAAGTTTTTGTTTTCTATTAGTGACACCACAAGTTAACCTATGATAACTTGTAATTACAGAAATTTCCTATAATTGTGCTTTATTGCATATTAACCTGACTTCTCTGTCGGTTGAATAGTTAATTAGATTGGTACGTATCTTGCCCATGTTAACCTATGATAACTTGTAATTACAGCTATTAATATAATTGATCTTTTATTTCATACTATCCTAACTTCTCTGTCGGTTGAATAGTTAATTAGATTGGTACGTATCTTGCCCATGTTGTGTAATATGGAACTTTTTTTTTATTATTTATAATTTTTCTTTATATTACACTTTGTTAAGCTTTAGTTGCAGAATTATATTTTGTATATGAAGTTTTGATATTCTTCTAAGACATAAAATTTAAATTATGCTAATGCATTTCAAATAATTTAGTATTTTGCTTTTACTGTGTTAGATCTGTTTGAAAATAATTTTTGTTTTCAACAAAGCATGCATATTTAATATCAGTTTTTGTTTCAGGATAAAATGAATGATGATCTTGAAGGTTTACCACCTAAGCTGCCAAGTATGTTTTTGTTTTGTTGTTTTTTTTCATCACTGGTATATCTTAAAATGTGGCAATGAATATCATGTGGTGTAGAACATTCATTAGAAAATTTAGTTGAAAGTTAAAAATTCTGTTAGTTATATTTGTACTGTAGATGGAACTACAGCATTTACTCTTGTGCACTAAGCAAGTAAATACTTTGTTTACAACATGTGCAAGTGTTTTTAGAAGTTCAGTGATAAAACTGCTAATTACTAAAAGTATATAAAATCTGCTAAAAGAAGACAATAAAAAAAATCATACTTGTTAAATTTGTATAATTATTAAACATTAGATATATTTTGTTTCAAAAACAAATGACTTAAATAAATATAACAAGCACAAAATGGTTACGAGGTTGTCACATTGATCGACCCCATGTTGGTAGGTCCTCTGTTGTTTTTCACTTCTATGTTCCCCATACTGCTGTTGACATTTTGGATGACTTGTTGGAACAGCACTGTTCACTCCTGGATGAGGGCAGCTTTGAGTTTCCAGACAGTCATGGAACCAGGTTATCTGTCTCTAATTGGTTTCCCTAACAAGTCCCACATTTGCTCAGTTGTATTTATATTTGGCTACTTATCAGGCTAGTCCAATACCTCTATTCCTTCATCTTGAAAACATTGCAGTGTGAGTATGGGTGTTATCCATAAAGTTGTCTCTGACAGCATCAGCAAATGGGGTGAACAATAGGTAGCAGGATATCATGCAGTAACATTTGCTATTAGGGATCCTTCATCCACCAAATAGAGGTCTGTATGCCCCTACATAAAGGTGCCATCCCAAAGGCATCATGGTGGACAATGTCATAGGCTGAATATTACTCTTTTTTTTTCAGGTCTCCAGACCCTCACACTTTTATCACTTGCTAAAGGGATCAGGTGACGTGTTTATGGACAAATACTAGCCGGGCTGTTCGATGCCTTGAATTTAGTGCAGGAACTAACTAGTATCCTGAATCTGTGCCCAGTCTGATAGAGCCTGTTCCTGACCATTTACAACAATACGTGCTCTTCAGTGGCTTGCTGAAGCTTGTTTCTGAGGCTGCTGGTGCAGTTTCTAAAGGCTAAATTCTGCAGATATCTGTCGGCTATGGCACATGTGGCCCTTCTGCAACCCTGGCCTTTTGATATATTATCCTGTCACCTAGTGTCAGTGCCACAATTTACTGACCAGAGATTGTGACATCCTCGTGACCTGTGCCATCTCAGTCTGGGTGCACCCCTCCTGAAGCAGTGTGACATTTAATTGGTTTCTGTCAGCTTACATGCACTTTACCAAAGTCAATGCCAGCAAATAAAATAAAATCTGTAAACCTAACATTATCTTAACAGTAAACACCTTTCCTGATCAATCAAAACTAGCCTTTTGTTTTGCAGAATTTGGGTCATTTCTCATAAAGGCATATTACATAAGGAATCATTGGTGTAGGATTAGTGTAATTCTTTACAATAAACATGATGAATTTGAAAATAATTAATAACCTAAAAATTACAAATTTAAACAAACCTCACTATTGTTTAATTTTTGTGTGTAATGCAGTATGATTATTTTTTGCCTTGAAATAATAACTGCTAAGCATGAGGGTATTATTATTACAATGCTTAACATACTGAAGAATTTGGTATCACTGATCAAATTAGATATTCACTTTGCTTCAGATATATGTAATAGAAACTAGAATTATAAAATTGCTGTTATTCCATGTATGGTTTTTGTTTCCTTGACATTTTATAATAATTAATATTTAACTGTGAAAGTGTAATTACCCATAACTATAAACCCAATGTTTGGATATGTATATGTAGACTAATAATTCATTCTAGTTAGTGCATAATTATTCACTATTCAGTGTTGTTTATAAAATATTTTTGTGTGTGTATATATATATATATATATGTTTGATTAACATTAATCATTATCAATTTGTAGTTCAAACATAAATTATCACATGCATGCATTCTGTTTTAGTATGATTTTAGATAATGTTTTCTTTACCAGGTGGTCTTCAAGGAATTGGTAAAGGCCTGGGATCAAATGGACAGCCTCTTAATATTTCCAGCAAGTATTTAGTAAACATTGTGAACTTTGTATTTAATGTTTGTTTCTATATATATCTAACAATGGCTTTGAAAAACAATTGCTGTTTTTCTTTTGTTAACTCTCTTAACATGGGGTCAGTCCATTTGACCGAGTCATGTGACCCTTTTGTACACATTTAGTCTTTATAAATTTAATGCTTATAACTCTCAATATATTGGGTATATATCTTCATAAAATTTGGCAGTCTTTCAGTTAATATTACAAGTCTTTCACATACAAAAAGTCATTTCTTAGTGAAGTATTTTTAATAAATTAAAATAAAGATTTGTCTATGAATATATTGAGTATTTATTTTGAATAGTCCATGTGCAAAGTAATTTTCATGTTAAAATTAAAAATACTTTTTGTCATCTCAAAAATCTCAAATTTCCTTTGTGTAATCCCTAAAACCTCCTAAATGTATTTCAAACGTTTGTTTAATTAAATCCTTATAGTTTATCTGTTATTTTCTCTACCCTATCTCAAAACAGGATTGGTCAATTCGACTGACCTCGTAATCACCAAAAAACAATCGAAATAAACCTAAATTAACCTTTTTTCTTTCTAGAATGACTTCAAATTGTAACATGAAACTACAGTCAGTTATCCTAAGTAGTCCTAAGTTCGTAACAGTATACGTCCATTTATAATTAAATTTTATTGTTTTATTTCCTTTTGAACTGTGTCTAACTACTATCAACACCATTATAAGTTGTAAATCACTTGTGAAACGTGCAGCTCACGTTACACTATTGAATTACATTACCCACGAGCTGCTCACATGTGTAACTTGTGTCCCATTTTAATTATATTATTATTATTACTTATTTTACCTAATCTAGTCGTGAATAAGTTAAAAAGATCCATATTTTAATTTTAGTTACTTTTATAATAATAAATATGAAAAACAAGAGATAAAGTACTTATGCAATCTTATTTTTTCTCACCCTCGATTCTCAAGGAGAGTTACGCATGATTTTTTATAGT
>NW_013670991.1:9878-21091 GCF_000517525.1 Limulus polyphemus | reverse complement strand
TGATATATTTTCTTCTAGACTTGAGAACTTAAAACTTGTATACTATTAAACTATGGATTATTAGCTAATATTTTATGCCATTCTAATTGGTATAACATAAACAAAAAGTAGTTTAAAATTTTGAATGTAAGACGCCTTGTGTCATGCACAGTAAAGGGTACCTGGGGCAACAGGGTTAAACATGTTTGCCACGTATTAAAGCAAGGCTCACACAGAACTTGATAAACCTTGAATTTCTATCATAATCTGTCCTTTAGTTTTATATGATTAAGCCTTTCAGAAGTTTTGTGAGGTCAGTCTTCGCATTCGTCAGAACGACACCTCATCAAAAGTTTTATGAGGTCAGTCTTTGTCTTAACCAGAAGTTTTGTGAGGGTAAATTTTGTATTTGTCAGAACAACACCTCATCAGAAGTTTTGTGGGGTCAGTCTTTCTCAGAATGACACCTCATCAGAAATTTTGTGAGGTCAATATTTGTCTTCGTCAGAACAACACCTCATCGGATGTTTTGTAATGGGCCAAAACCTGGAAGTTGTCAATTCTCACCTGAATTTCTGTTATTGGGAATCCTTGAAAAAAAGCAATTGAAATCTTAAAAAATCCATAAAAAGTCTTTGGATATTATCAGCATGACTGCGTGTGAACAGGTTTATTAGATATTAAACTAGAATTATCAAATTTTTATTATTAAACCTGAAAGAGAAATGATATTGTGGGAGTACCGAAAGTTATCTGAAGTTTCTAGAATTAGCTTTATTGCTCTGTTGAAAATTCAAAACATTTATTGAAAAATATCCCAGTACATTATGTATTTTAGATTTTAATTATAATGCGGTTGGAATTCAAATTTTATATTCAGAAAACAGTTTTCATCATATAGTTAATTTCAGTATAAATACATATATACTGTGAGTAGATCATTTCAGAAATAGCTATTGTAAAACATATTTTTCTTCTGTAAAAAGTGTGTATTCTGCAATGTTCATATGAAACCTAGTATTATGGAGTTTTTCTAATTATATGTTTGTATTTTTAGGTTTGGTTGCTGCTGCCAGTCTTGGAGCAGGAATGCTGGGGGGTGGTCTTGGGCTGATGGGATTGAATTCCATGAATGCAGGTTATTTATTGACTTAGCTACTCTTACAAAGTACATTAGTTATAATTCATGGGCACATGTCCCTCTTAATAGTTTTTAAGATACATAAGTGGTAACAGATTAATTCAAATGCAGATAAAGTTTATAGACCTTTTATTTTTGTTGGAGATATGTAAATTATGAAACTGTAACTGCCCCTCATCCCATGGTACCTTTCTTTTGGAATTGAAACATATAGTTTGTCTTCAAATATTTTCATTTGTAATTGCACGTAGGTTACATAAATTGTCTATTTAAACACAATTTATCTACAAATTTAAGTCACACGAACTTTAGACTGTACCTGAGTATTGGTGCTGGCTAGCTATAGAGTTTTCACATGACATCATTATAGAAAATATCAGTCTTGTAATTAATTTGTTTACTTAGAATGACAAGAAAACCCCTTATAAGTACTCTTATAATGATAACTTAATGTAGTGGGGATAGCTGTTCAAACAGTCAGACAAAGATAAAAACACTTGAATTTTCTCTGATCACAACATATTGGTGACAAACATTTCTTTAGACTAAGATATATGATGTCATCGGTATTGAGTTATATACTTGTAATTGTTTGCTAGCCTAATGATGTATAGTAATTGAATAGTGTTTAAGTCAAATGTTATGTTGATATTTGATACTAAAGGTTTTCAATGGATTTTAAAGATTTTTAACCTCACAACAAAAAAAATGATGCACTCTGAAAAAATATTAGTCATGTTCTATATAAGCACAATAAAGTTCTCTCTGTCAGATTTTGGATGAGGATTTTTTAGCAAGAAGTAGACATAGTTTTAAATATGTAAAATGGTACAGTTTTGATCATTAGAATAACTGAAAGTAGACTAGGTTACATAAACATTGCACTAAGATATATATAACTATCATTAATATATGTGAATCAGTTCTCATAAATGTTGATATTTTGTTAAAGATTTTAAAATATGAGTCATTCTTACTGATAAATATAGCTACAAACTTTCCACCATCACATGACACCTCACCAACTGTGAATCAGTTGCTTTATGTCAAATGCTATATTTTAAATTAGACTTGAAAATACCAAGAAACTTGAGTGCTTCCGATTCTTGTTCAGGAGCAAAATGGGTAAATATTAAAAATTATAGGGTAATAAATAAATACGTGTCATGTGAGCAAAAGATGTTTTGTCAAAGTGGCCATAAAAGCTGGCCAATTCAAATTTAAGAAAGATGTGACATTATGCATTGGAATTGTTGAGGCCACCTCGACAAACACTTTGCCTGACACGTATTTCTTTAACCTTTTCAGTCCTGAAGAAGAATACACAAGTATTTGAAAGTGTTCAAGTTCTTTGTGGTAATTCTTTCTTCAGCAGTTTTATGATGTTATATGACATCAGAAAAACTTTTGGATCAAACTTGCTTATCTGTGTTATCCTCATAGTTTGCTGAAAACTTACAAATGTGATTGGAATGTTCTTCACTAGCTGTCAACCCTATTAAAAAAAACTATCAAAAATTATAGGGTTTTGTTTTTGATTTAACCCTTATGTTTTTCCTACCATTAGGAGATGCTATCGTACCGTGGTCCTATTGAGTGGAGATGTTGTATGATGAAATTACACCATTGCCACTATTAAGATTTAAATCAGTTATCACCTAATCCCAATTTTAGTATCCCAAACTACCAAATTTTGAGTAACAACGTTCAATGCAACAGTAATTTGTCAGTAACACTAATTTCACTGCAGTATGAAGATACTGTGTGTGTGTGTGTGTATATATATATATACTGCTTAAAACAAGGATGTGATTGAATCACATTACCCATAATAAATTCCCTTTTCACAAACCAAATAGCTGATACAAATAAATATTTCCTTTTGAGTTTTTATATCTGTTGTATAATATTAAGAATTTACACCAAAAGATGTTTTCACATTTTGTTAATAAATATTTCATATATACAAAATTGTCATTTGAATAAGAAGAAAAACTAATTATTCAGATTAATATTAAAACAGGTGAAGCTTCCATAATAAAATGTTGCATTATAATGAAACTTGCTGTTAGTACTAATTTTCTTTTGTATTTTTATACTAGAAATTTGATGATGATTTATATTAACTTTACAGGAGTTGGTGGAATGGGAGGTGTTGGAATGGGAACTGGTGGCTTAGCTAATATGATGAGCAACACAATTGGGAGCCAGCCAGTTGGAGGTTTGGGTGGAATAGGAGATCAGGGAATAATGAATTCTGGTATGGGTGGAGGTCTGTCTGGAACAATGGGAACTGGTTTGAATATGGCTTCAGCAACAGGACTTGGAATGGGTAACACTGGTGGTGGTAACATTATGGGTGGATTTGACCTTGGCACTGGAGGTTCTGGAAATTTGGGAGGCCGAATGAAAAATTATACAGATATCGATCGCCTTGGCTTTGAAAACCACTTAAGGAGCTCTGATACTGTCACTGTCAAAAATGTGAGTTGTCATTTTAGAGATAACACTTAATCAGAGGCATTACTAGGTATTTAAGATTTTGGGTGCGAGGATTATCGGTGTTTCATTATGTTATCAATCATGGTTTTCTATTATAATTTTTCAAGACACCAACTGGAAATTTGGGAGATGGGATCCATGTGCCAGTGCCTAGTGCTGCCTCTGCTATCAGATTTGGAAATAGTTTTGTAGTTCATTATATTAGTTGCTTGACTTGTTATAGAGTTTTAATTATTAGAACTTATTAATTCTTAACCAGCATAAATATAACTTACAGCAGGCTTAGTGACAAGATTGTCATCATTCTAGTAACTTTTTTCTTATGTACCAGAGGTCAAGCCATTGTAATACTATATAATCATAACAGATACATTTACATATTTTACTGTATGTTTGTAATTATATGTTTTCTGTACCAGATACAGTAGTCCATGATAGATACGACCCCTCTCAATAATGACTTCCTTTTAAATACAGCTTTTTCTTTTTCTGTGCACGGAACAAATTATTATATGTTTACCTGACCTTCCACAAACAACTTCTTGATGTATGCGACATACGACCATAATATTTGGGTGGAAGGTCGAATAATGACTCTTCTTTATATCAATAATGTAATTTACAGAGACACATGAATACAGTGTATACAGTATGTAACAAAGAGGTCACATGACAGGAGATTGCGTCACAGCTAAGTATAAGTATCTTGGTAACCTGAGGTGTTAAAGTCAAACTCCTTGGTACATACATGTAGGTATTTTGGTTTTAAAACTTTCAGGTCCTGTAAAGTAAACAGGGGCAGTCAAAAACTCATGTTTGTCTCCACCCCACTCTCAGAATTATGGTTTATTCTTTTAGTGAATGTAGTTTATTTTGAGCTAGTGGGTTGTGAAGATTATTAACTCACAGTTTGTTGAGTGACAGACTCAACTAATTTGTGTGGTATGCATGACTAATAAAATGTCTCAAGCTGAGAACAGGAAGTCACTGTGAAGAAGAAGAAGGCTTGAAGTGTTGATGTTGATATAAGCCAAATTTGTGACGAAAGCAACGAGATAAACAAAACGTGGAAATAAGAGAATTTTTGGTCAACTTGAAATTGTTTTAATGCAACATATTACATTTTATGTAGCATCTGTATTCGGAGAGGATTACTTTATTAGGTATTGTCTAGAGTCTAGCAATAATTTAGTTCAGATATTTATTCTTATTTCTTTACTGGTTCTTTTAAATTTGTGAAATGGTCCCTTTTTAGAGCTGGGATCAAAGGATCCAAGTTTCAAGGTGAAATTTTGGTTTAGGGTGAGGCTGTTTTGTTCATTTAAGACATGTAGCTTCCAATGTTTAGTTCTTTGTTTAAAATAACAGTGTTTTATATAATTAAACTGGGGATTTTATATGTATGTAATAAAAATGTTATACGTAGATGTTCATGAAATAATTGTGATCACTTAATAAACTATTTTATATAAAACAAAACAATTTTAAGTTATCTTTATTGAACTGTTATCCATCATAACTTTAATTATTATACAGTGTACCAGTATACTACATTATCTGACTACCAATACAGTATATTAACCAATAGCAACTGGCACAGCTTGAACTCTGTTGTTCATTATCTGGTTATTGATCCTTTGAATAATGACTTCTTGTCAGATGTGACTTTTTTATCATGGCAGATAGGTCAGTTGTATCTAAGAGGGACTACTGTATCAGGCAAAATAAGAGTAGTAAAAAAAGCCTAGAAATCTTGTGGTTTCTAACGAATCTAGTAATCCTTATAAATAAAATCTTCAGTCCGTGAACTAATTTTTTTCTAAACTTGTAACACTTCTATAAAATGATAAATATTTTTAGTCGTAAAATAGTTGTTGTAGTTAAATTATCTTTAAAGTGTAAGCTACAAAAGATATGTTTTTAAACATTCATAAGGAATGAGTTATTTAATATTTTTTTAAATTATGTATTAAGAAATATTGTCACTATTTAATAATTAGACTTAGGTGGTCATATGTGTCTACTAACCATGACCACAATATTGAGAAACCTATTAGCACTAGTCATGGCAGCAGCTGGGTACATAAACAAAAGTTGTGCTTCAAAACAAGGAGTGTAATAATTGTTCAACATTTTGTACATCTTAATCCATCAAAAAACGTTTTTGCTGTTCCCACTTCCATCAGTCATTTCTTTATGCCGTAAAACATTTTCTCATATTTTGGTATGGTATGTGTGTAAGGTTATCTAAAGCAAATATACCAGATGTATGAAAAATATGTTATTTTTCTTGGAGTGTGAATATATGTTTTAGCTTTATCACAAAGTTTTTGTTACACATGCTTGGTGCATGATTTAGTGAGGTAGAGTTAATTATTAATTATTCTCTCTTCACTTGGGAATTACTTTTTCATTAGTGAAATTGTTTAATATCTTATGATAATGTAATTGTTAGTACTTAATTTGAACATTGTAATATGTAAGACTTGTTTAATAACATTATTTCCCTGAACTTTGTGTTATCAGCTTCCACATTCCTACAACTGGCAGTCCTTGCGAGATAAGTTTAAAGATATAGGTAAGTTTTGTCATTGTGTGTGGTATGCTATATAAACGTTTACTTGTGTAAGAAAATACATTTATGTATATTGATGAATTTTTCTCTCCTTTGTGTTGTAGAGGTAAGTATAATACATTTTAGGTATAATTTATATTGCTCATTTGTAGTAGCAATGAAATTATTTTCTATTGTTTTAAATGACAAAGGTTGTATATGAAGAAATATATTAGCATATCCATAACTGATTCTTAGATAAAATAAACTTTAAGAGTTACATCTACTATTATATAGCTGTTCTTAGGTAATAAACCTTAAGTGTTACATATACTATTGTATAGCTGTCATTAGGTAGAATAAACCTAACGAGTTACATGTACTATTATATAGCTGTTATTAGGTAAAATGAAGCTTATGAGTTACATGTACTATTATATAGCGGTTTCATCCAGAGAATCAAGAGACCAAGTGGATAAAAAAGAATGTCTGTCATATACAATTGCCCCCTTTGTGCAATTCAAAAATTGATTCTGAAAGATGTGTGGTTAAGTTTTTATATCATCCATTAGAAGTCTTCTTATTCATATCCTTGAAAGTTATCAACTTGGTCTTTGGCAATGTGTTGTGATTTTTTTGTTATTGCAACTTTAGCTGTAGAAATTGTTCCTGTATTGCAATATTTTGTAGTGGCTGTTCATCTCGCATTTTCTCACACCACCACCATCTGGAGTTGTGGTATCCACATTTGTAGTCTTCTTAATGGTTTTCCTTGACCCTCTGAACTGAGAACCTGCTATCTTCAAAATATATTTTATCATCATAGTGCTGGTAGTCTTATACCTTTGTGCTTAATAAACAACAAGCATAGTTTTTTCATCGGTTCATAACTCTTATGAGAGTCAGGTGAAGTTTTCAGTCGTTCTCTTTGGTGGACCAAAACAAATTCAAAAGAACTTGATATGTGATTTCTAACTAAGAATCCAGTAAGCTGACTATGTCCTTTCTGGCTTATAAGGAATTAAAAATACTCGTCAGTTAATGCAAGAAGGAAAGAAATGTTTCCATGGATGTTGGTAAGTGTTGCTTGACATACATCATGATAATCACTAGTTGTTTATTCGGTTTCGTAAGTGTTCTCCATTCTCTAGAAGATTCTCTTCAACCAATGGGAGGAAACTTTCATATGCTATTTGCATTAATGCTTCAAATGCACATTTTTGTGCAGACTACCGTAACTAAAAGACATTTCAGACACAAATTGAAACTCTGCACAGACACATCTTGGAGTCTAGCATTTTGATATAATTTTCCAATGGTTGGAAGAATGTTACGAATTCTAAAAATTGTGGCTGGGTGAAGGATCACTTTTTTAAAAATGTTTAGACTGTTTCTTTACAATTTCACATGGCTTGGTGTAGGGTATTTGCAGTGATTACAGTTTGATTTTCAATTCTTGTATACAGTTGACATTTCAGTTGCTTGTCCATTGTAGGTAGATAACCAATAGTGTCATATAATATCACTGAGGACTTTGGTGATGGTAAATTTCATATAAGACTTGGGTTTACTTGATGTATCATCAACCAGAGTAAGTTTTTCCTCTACTGATTAAATAGTTTGTAGAAAGGAAGCTGTAAATTGCCAACACCTGTGTTTCTTTATGTTTCACTCTAATTGTGCTTCTCTGTATGGTTCAGACTCTACAATTCTGGGTTGGATTGCTCTACTATTGATTCCATGGGATATTTCTTCATTTATGTGTTATCCAATCTAAGAATCGATGTATGTTTACTGGAAGTGTAACCCTCCATAATACAGAGGCCTGTTTCATTTTCTTCAGCATGGAAGTATAAAATCCTAGTCTAAGGTGAATCAAGAACTTGATAAATTCCACATTCTATTTTGGTGACCTATCTACACATGACAACAGTATATGTTTTAAGGGGTTTTACTTTACCAAAGGTAACAACATAAATATCTTGGGCAGATGAATTCACTGTCATCATAACTTATTTCGAATCACTTTCAACAGTCTATTCAAGGATATGAGTATATTTTTCAATAAGAACTGAAGGAAGATGGCCATGTTGAATCTGAATCTTCCCTTTGTGACATAACTTGTATACTGCCTGCTCTATTATTTTGATTAGATTGCAAAATTTGTAATTTATCTTTAGGTGCTGTCTGTTATTTAGCTGTATTTTTTTTTTTTTTTTCAGCATAATTTTGATGGTATTTCATGAAAAATTCTGTTATTATTTGGGAAATTATAATTGTTTCACTCATTAAATTCAGTCTCCAGTGTATGTTTATTTTTTGAATCTTTAATCTATTCATATCGATAACATTGATGTGAATTGCCATTTTTATATTAAGAAACCGTTATTATAGCATAGTTACAAGCCATTAGGTAGAAACAAAAGTGTTAGTCAATGTGAATTACCATTTTTATATTAAGAAACCGTTATTATAGCATAGTTACAAGCCATTAGGTAGAAACAAAAGTGTTAGTCAATGTGAATTACCATTTTTATATTAAGAAACCGTTATTATAGCATAGTTACAAGCCATCTTGTGAATCTATTACCTCAACTGTTAATTCAATAATTTTTTTATGTAGAATTGTTTAAAAACAGAAGTTCTAATGTAATTCTAGAAAGTGGAATAAGCTTCACTCTCAGCCTGTTATTGAGTATGGACTTTTGTTTATCTGTATTATTTGTATAATGTCTACAGTAAGAAGAATGACATACTGATTATATAATGAGCTTCTTTGGACACTAGCTAGTATTCATAACCCTCTTCTCATAGTTTTACTGGATGAAGTTTGAGTTCACTGTCACAAAACATAAATACAAGTACATACACTGTACTAGTGCTTGGTTGTTGTCTGTATGATTTTGTGAGTATTGTTTTTCTTGCAGTAAACATAAATATTCTTCTTGACAGTGAACTCCAAATGTTTTCATTGTGAAAATATTCCTCTTAATACTGCAACTGTATGTGTAAGGTTAATGGTCGGCAAATGTTCTGTTAATTAATAGTAATCCATGAGTCATAAGTCAACTTTGAGTTTATATCTGTCTCACCTAAGTCTAGAGGCTATGTATGTTTTTACTATCACTCATAATTAGGACTTTATTGTTAATTGTAATTATTATTGAAGATTATTAGCAATTCATGTGTTAGAAATTATGATAAATTAAAAATCAGATTAATACAAGTCAGCAAAGTATGTTTGATTAGTTTTCAGTATTCTTTATTTACTTGATCATTATAACAATATTTTTACACAGACTTTCAGTTAGAATTTTGTTTGTATCATTGAATGTAATCTTTAATTTTTAGTTTAATGTTTAACATTGGATTAACTTGTTAAAAACACCTACAGGTGATGTGCGATTTGTGGAGTTCAAGAAAGGAACTGCTTACGTACGTTTCAGCTCAGAACGAGATGCACAGCGTGCAGTTGGTATCCTTTTAAGAACTTGTATATTTCGTTTTTCATTGCAGAGAGTATTTGATTCTGTGTAGTTTAAAAAATTGAACATTTACCTGAAGCTAGTAGCAAAACTGGAAATGAACAAAAACACAGTTGTGTATAGTGTCTTAGCATTTAAAGCAGCTCTTAACCAGCAAAATGCTTGGGTTGATGTAAGTAAATATGGCTGTGTATTTGACCTAAGTTTCAGTATAAAATCAACAACTCGTTGTTAAATGAGATAACACAAACTAATATTAGTTACAAAACAAATGTTTTGGTGTACACCTGTATATTGTAGTTTGCCTGCATACTTTTAATGTTTCTGTTAAACCTAGTGATAACTTCTGTTTCAGTCAAACAGCTAGGGATCAGATATTGTGTGCTTTATCATCTGTTGTTTCAAACTGTGTATCCTAAATATTCTTACTTTATGATCAGTCAGTTCTGTTTTGTAAAGATGAATAACTATATCTGAAAGATAAGTATATGTATATATATATTATATTAAAGCATGATAACCATTGAATGTTATATTTGTTTTGTAAATATGAAGTTTATAATTGAATCAAAACCACTGTAACAATTCTCTACGGTCATTACATACCATAATTATTTGCTGTGCACTAACCCACTTCTTTAAAAGACATTTTACAATAAAATGTCCTGTATATTGTTCAAACTAATGTAAACAAAAACCTAGCATTAACCCTTTTGCCCTGGGTATTCTTTACTGTGCACGACAGAAAGTTTTGGTGTCTTACATTCAAAAGTTTATTAAACTACTTTTTGTTTATGTTAATTTAGCATAAAATCGTATCTAGTAATCCATATTTTAATAGTATATAAGTTTTAAGTTCCTAATTCTAAAAGGCAATATTAAAAAACATCCTGAATTTCCTTTAGTGTGACAATCTTAACATATTCTCTCTGGGCATCTTGTCTTCTCTATTTTATCCACCACCCCTTGAAAAAGTATGAAATTAAACATAAATTACTCTCTGTAGAAGTGTCACTGCTCAAACAAACCATAATTTTTATAGCGTTCAATTTCGGTTTGTTACAGAGTTATAAATAGAAAATCACCCTTTCTGTCACATCCTCTCTTTCAGGCTTTGTTAATAGTTCTTGTTTACATTTAATTACATATAACCATTAGAAAGTCAAGGTTTTCATCTATCAAGTGACGTATTGTAAAACATTGTGTTCTAAACAGATAAGCATCAACTTCACTCTAGAGTAAAAGCTTCATTCCCATGGGAAAGTTAATGACTAGCTTGGATGAATTTGTAATGGCTCTTGTCCTATAGTTAGAAAGTGAGAAAAATTTTGAGAATTAGGGGAAATTGTCTGTTTTTTGCATGTTTAGTCTATGTTCTTTGGTGCATTATTTAATTAAATAAAAATTAAGTGCATAACTATCTATAGTATATAAAATTAGGGTTAACTCTCATCGAAAACTCGAGAGCAAGAAAAAAGAAGATTGGGTAAGTACTTTATTTTTTGATTTTCATATTTATTCTTTATTTATTATTATAAAAGTAACTAAAATT
>NW_013670991.1:0-9504 GCF_000517525.1 Limulus polyphemus | reverse complement strand
AAAATTAAAAATATGGATCTTTTTAAGTTATTTAAGACTAGACTAGATAAAATAAGTAATAATAATAATATAATTGAAATGGTTCATGAGTCACACATGAGCTGCATGTTCCCCAAGTGATTTGGAACATATTATGGGGGAGATAGTAGTTAGACACAGTTCATAGGGCAATAAAACAATAAAATTTAATTATAAATAGGTGTATACTGTTACGAATATAAAGTTATATAGGATAAACAAATATGGTTTCATGTTACAAGATGAAGTCATTCTAGCAAGAAAAAAAGAGTAGTTCAGATTTAGTACGATTTTTTTTTTTGTATGTGGTTACGATATTTCGACCGATCCCATTTTTTGCTTCTTTGCTCAAGCCCCTGCCCTTATGCCCCAAAAGTGCCTTTTTTCTCTCTCTCTCTCTCCTAAAAATTAATAACTACGACAAAATACAACTGATTTCAAATCTTGCATGCTGCAAGTTATTAAAAAAAAGGGAAGGTTTCAGCTTTAAAATAAATAGAGCATGATGTCTTGTAAGACTTGACATTAACAAAAAATAAATGTAATTAAGTGTTAATGTGGAAAAATTTACTGTTTAGTTTTAGATTGTAAATGTGTTAATAAGACCAACTGAATAGGAATAAAAGGGAATCTATTTTCTACTTATGGATATTTACCCCATGTATACTAGAGGCAATCCACATGGACTCCTCAACCAAAAAGTGCTTTTTTTTTTTGCTCATTTTTTAATAAGGCCGCTACAATTTTAACGTCCTCTGTACAGTATTGTAAACTCTACATTCGGTCATTTTAAGATTATTTAATATAATAATGATAGTGTAAGTTATTTTGTTATTGCTGAGTTAAGCTTAACCAAATCAAGATTTAATGGATGGAGCAAGAATTCAAGGACGTTCAATTGAGGTCCAGCTGTTCTAAGGTAAGTTTTTCATGACAATTTTTAATATTTAGGTTAAGCCATGGTTATTTTGCTCAAACTTTAAAATAAAAAATTAAACTTTTATTGATTGTATTTCTGTTATGACCAGTTTATTTTGTTTGTCTAATTAAGTATGTATATTTTATCTTACTAAAATTACTATTTCTTGGAATATAATTTATTTGCTGCTTGAACAAAAGTTTGAAGATTGTTCAAATTACTATTTGTTTTTAGTTTTACAAAGAATGTTTTCATTGGATGTAATTTTTTCTTCCATTCTTTCTACTTACTTTTCTTGAGGTTTAACATATACGTTATGGTAGTTTGCAACTGTGTGAATACATTACTGTTTTTTATAGTGTGATGTGTGTATAGATAGAAACTTACTTTTCTTGAGGTTTAACAAATATATGTTATGGTAGTTTGCAACTGTGTGAATACATTACTGTTTTTTTTATAGTGTGATGTGTGTATAGATAGAATATGCTGTTGGAACAGTCTTAATTTATCTAAAAATGGTTAGTTCAGATGATTTTTCAGGTCCTTAATTAAGAGATAAAATTGGTTTTTAGAAATGCTGTTTTTATATGTTTTGTAGTTACAGAGTGATGGGGTCAGACTTTCGTTCATCGTTGGCTGTGAAATAGCTGTCATCGTGAAGAAGAAGTGTTTTGAATTAGCTACCTTGCAGAATTTCTTATGTTCAGTTCATTTATGGTCACCACTTCACAATGGCTTCAGCTGGTAGGGTCAAGGTGACCTTCATATTTGTAGGTGTTAAAACACTTGGACAGAATCCAGTTCATACAATTTCTTTTTGTCTCAGTGCGTAAATTGTGATGTGTTTTTATCATCCTTAAAGTGGCATAGTTTACCATTATATTTTATGGAGGAATAAAGGGTGTTTTCCGTAGTGTCTGTTTTTTTGTTGTTTTCTTTATATATATGTATCCATGGATGTGGTTAAATATGCAACTTATTTAGATGCATTTAGTTTTGTTTGGAGTGTTCTTCTTTCAGACATTCTTGAAACCTCCTTTTCTAATGGAACAAAAGAATTGTTAATTTTTCTCAATGAATGTGAACAGAAATCCAGAAAAATAAAGGCAAAAAATTATGGAATTGTGATTTAGTTTTAGGTCAGTCAGATTCTTCTGAATTAGAGAAGTGCTGTTTGGAAAAGAAAAGTTCTGAGAATTTGATGGTTGTTCATTTGTACTGAAAAAAAAAAGACTTGAGGAAATGTTCTTATGTCAAATTCTATTCCCTTTTTCTGGTTTAATTTTTATGCTGTTTTACTATGTTCAAAAATAGTATTATTTGTGAAAAAAATGGGTTTTATTCTGTTGATTATAAACAGTGATTTATTTCAAGGATGTCTGTATTTTGGGTGTCATACACTACCATTAACTTAAACACATGAATTAAAATGACATAATTGTCAGCTATTATAGGTATAAATATAAAAAACAATAATATTGTTTGGTTTTAAATTAGAATAATTTATCTGGTGTATTTCCAAGCTATCTGAATGAACAATTAAAATTAAAGCGTAATTTAAATAAAACTTAGTATTTTCTTTCTTTCATTTTCTATGCTTTGTTTTCTTCCTTTATGTATTTTTTACAAGCTATTAGAATTGTTTGTACTTCCTATAATAATTTGAGATTTTACAAGTAATTGAACCTTTAAGGTCTAAATATCAATACAGGAGTTTGTAATAAATTTTGAGTAGAGAGTAGTGATTTTTGAATAAAAATTCTGCCACTTGTATGTTCAATAAACACTATGCCACTTCTATATTGTGTGGTTTCCTTTATGTTTGTGGGTGTTTTTCAAAGAATATTCTGCTGGGAAATTCTACAAACCTAGAAATTACTACATGTTTGATTCTGGAGCTTGTAACAGGTCATTTGATAGAAGTGAGTCCTGGTGTTATGAAACATATCCTCAACCTACTAAATGGCCTTTAATCATAACCTCTTTTGGCTAAAGTCTTTACTACCACTGTGACTGGTCATCAGATAGAAATTAGTCCTGATGTTATAAGACAACGTACTAAATGGCCCATAATTTTAACCTTTTTGGCTAGAGTTGTTATTACCACTTCTTATGTGTACAACTGCATGTTACAAACATTGTATGCTGAAAGTGAACAATTAAGAAAATACAAGTATATTGTCACTAGTTATTAAAAAAAGATTTAGATTGCCTTGTTCAATTATTCATTTTTTAATTCCAAATAGTGAACTTGTATTTTTCAAATGATGTAATTGCTAAGTTTAAGTGTCTTAATGTTCTTATTGGATATGTATTGAATTTATTTGAATGAGGTGTTGCTTCACAATAAACTTTACAATTGGTTCTTATGATAATTAATTTTGATTTACTAATTCTTACTTCTGAACTGAGAAAATAGAATTGTTTTGAAGAACAAATTTGTGGCACTTTACAAATTAACAGCTAACTAACACTTAGAATTATTTAACTCTCACTGCCAGTTGTGTATATATATTTGTGGTAGCGAAGGAGTTAATTGTTGTGTGATGTATCAACTTCTAAGGTGTTGAAACAGGAAAACGCATAAGATATTCAAATCACAACAACTTATAAAGAATGTCCAAGGGAAAAGTTTTTTCAGTTATATTAATACAATTTTATTCAAACGTTTATAAGCTTGAAAGATAAATTTCTTAGTATAATGAGTAATAAACTTTTAATAAAAGATAATTATAGTTGTTCATTTAAATATAAGCTAACTGGGCATAGCTTTGTGATGTTAAGATGTGGTGCGATAAATTCTTAAAAAATGCAGTCTTAAAATCTTCTGTTTTAGGTAAAATTAATTAGCAAACTACTAAATATGTGCACTTAAAAAATCACAACTTTTAACTTCAGACATTTATTATCTCACTGGTTTTTTCCATATTATGTTACAGATCCAAGTTCCTTGTAAAGTGATTCTCAAGCAAAAGTATTTATGCTGTAGCATAAATATTGTAGAATTTGTTTTTTAAACAATCATGGACAGTGTGTAATCAGCATTTCTGAAACAAACACCAGTTTTTAAATCAAGTCATTGTAGTCAAAACAGTATTTGAATATGAGAAATCTGTTTGATACCACCATAGAGAATGTTCCAATATTTCTTCGAACAAGAAAAGCTAATAGTGAGTACTGAGTTTTGAATGAACTCCCCGATTTCTTATTTTAAACTGCACCCTAGTGGCTCAATGGTGAATCTGTGGATTTGTAATGCTAAAAATTAAGTTTCAATACCTGTGGTGGGCACAGTGTAGATAGCTAACTATGTAGCTTTGTATTTATTAACAAACAAACAAGATCATTTTAAACTACTTTATAGGTTGACTTAAAACAGAGGCACAGTTTTATTTATTTCTTGTAAATTTTGTGCTCTGTTTCTTTCCTGGAGGGGTTTGGTCAAATCAGACTACTTAAACTAGTAATTTCTAACTTACTTTCACTAATATTTGTGAAATAATTACATCTATATTTTCAAGAGTTTTGATAGTGTTTGTGAAACAATTACATCTATATTTTCATTTTAAGAATGCAAACATTTGTGAATTTCAGGAGATTCTACACTTTGGCTTAAAAAGTTGTTTGTGGGATACTTCTATCAATAAAAATGTTATACTATTATGGCTTCACATACTTGATAAATATTTAGCAAGTTTTATTAATGAGAAATAGTGATTCATGTAGATTTGTTACATAAAAGACATTCTCTTTGATACTGACCTCCAGCTTGGTATGGGATGAAAACGTCAAATTGTAGAAAGCAGGTTTAATTTGAATGATTATTGATGTCCCAATAAGTTGTTAAAATATTATAGCCTGATTTTTGATTCATCAGTAGAACACATCTGCTTTGTAGAATCTGTAAAAAGTTTGGTTTTATTACAATGAAAAGCTTTTGTGAGTCTTTCTTTTGTTCATACTGCTGCTGTGTTTGGATAACTTTACTTTTATCAAGATCAGACTTTCTGTTTGTGAAAAGGAAAATGAATTTGATACTTTGGGCTGTACATGATACATGGATATATAAATTTTTGAGAAATGAAATATTCTTATATTTCTAAAGGTGGTTATAACTGATGTAATTTTAAAATGTGATTCCCGTTAATGCCTCCGCAGTTACAAAGGGCGACTTGTAGCAGCCGCTTCTAAAATGTATTTTAGAAAATATTTCACAATCTCTGAGAATGTAAACTTAGAGGTAAGTTTTCCGTGATACATTCCTCCCCAATTTTTGTTCTTGTGGAGGATTTTCAAAGGGAAAGTAGTTATGTTAAAATAAGTTTGAACTTTAACTTCTTTCAGTATATAGCTAATATTTTTTTATTATAAAACTTCAAATTAAATGACTGCCACATTTACAGATTTGGTATAAGAAAATAGTACACAACATTCTTAGGCCACAAATAAAATATTTCTTGCTTTCCTGCAAATGCTATAACTTTGATACCATGTTTTTTTGTTGTTGTTTTTTTCCTTTCTCTTTATAATATGTTTATTGATTATAAAATAATTGGAATGCCATGTTTGTTTTCAAGCAGTGTTGTTTCTTGGCTGCAGTTTGTGAATCAGTTATCTACAAGATTGTTTCCTTGTGCTATTATTTAGACATTTCCAAGTGGATATTGTTCACATATTTATTTGTGTGTGCTGCTTACTGGATAGTTAAGCCATCTATGTTGTGTAGGTCTTAGGTTTTTTCGTGTTTTAAAGTATTTTGTTTGTCATCATATCTATTTGGTTCTTTCTTTTCATGTTTTTTCACGTATATATATCTAGCCAGTTTTATTTTAACTATTTTTCTACAAGGGGTTATTTCTCATGTAGTTTGAAGCAACAGATGACCTTGGCTTAATTAGTAAGGCATATATATGATAGAAAACATGCTTTTTTATTATTATTCACTTACTAGAATAGTTTATTTAAAGATTGGATACATGAGTTGAGATGGATATGGTTCATTCTTTTAAAAGAAACTACAGTATATTTATGCTATACCAAAGGTTATCCATCCTTAACTAGATATGGCATATTTTTTATGGTTCCAAGTTTGGATTTAACCTACCTTAGCATATTTGTAAAGTTTTTCCTCGATTTTCTCCAGCTTTTTCATTCAGTTGTTTTGTACCTTTCAAAATGTAATTGTTGAGTTCTGTTTTTTTACTGTAGCTTTATGGAGTGTAAGTTTTCAAACATTAGAGATGTTGCTCAAGGTGAAGACTTTCAGGAATTCTAAACCATTTTTGTTTGTACTTTCATACTTTACCACAAGATGGCAAAAATAATTTGCATTTCTATTCAGTCATATTGAGATCTTTCATAACCACATTTTTATATTGTTATTGGTTAGCCTGCACAGGCCTCTACTTGTATCCTTGAAGCATTAAGATGATGCGGAACTAATTGATAAAGGTGAGCTTCCGTTATATTTGTGTTTACTACTTTGCTGTCTGTATTTACCTCTACTTGTGATTTGGTGAAGTAAGGAAGTGTTGGATATGCCATTGTTCTTGAATCAATGATATGATACATACCTAAAAATGTGAAAAACTAATGTCATTGGAGGTAAGAAAGAGGGGTAGTAAGTAGTCTGTGAATATATATATACGTGATGTTCCTAGATTGTGTATAACTGCTGTTGGAATTAATGAGGTGCTTCAATATCAACAAACTAAAGATGGGCAGCATGTGAAATTATTTATAGAACAATTTAAAACTATCAAACTCTTCCATCTGCCAAGACAACTATAAGTAGAATAAGCAGAGCAGACCTAAAATTAAGTTCAATATCAACAAACTAAAGATAAGTAGCATGTGAAATTATTTACAGAACAATTTAAAACTATCAAACTCTTCCATCTGCCAAGACAACTATAAGTAAAATAGCAGACCTAAAATTATGTTCAACTAAAGATAAGTAGTGTTACGTCTCTGTTCGTTTGTTAATTTCTGGTATAAATTATTTCCGAGGAACTTCAGCAATACAAGTCCTTTCTTGATTAAAACTAGGTTATTCTTTTTCGATACAACTTTGTAATACACAGAATTTCCACAGTCACTTTAACTTAACTACATTTATAAACACGCTATACTTCACAGCGATTCACACACTTTAATTATGGTGCCTACTGTTTGCTTGACTCAATTATCTATATCTGTCTATCTTTTTCGCTGGCTTTATTTGCAGGGCTTATATACTAAAAAAGAGGGTGCCTGGAACAAACTAGAGTTGCCAGAAAAATTAATTATCCTTCGAGAAACTCCAGCACGCATGCTCTCAGTGTTGCGTGACTTCTGCTGTTGTAACACTGCCCCTTCCTTAGTATTGTTCATCTAGAAAACAATAGCCACTTATATTAAACCAATAGATAATTAACAATAATGTAATTAAATGTACAGAATTTACAAACACAAAATTAAAATACAACAAAGTCTCCTAATTTTACAGGATGTATCTTCATCTGCACTGGTTTCCTTCTCATTGGCTTCTGCTTCACGTAGGGTTCATCTGCTCCATCAAGAAATGTCCCATTATCGGTAGCAGTCACATAAGTGATATTAACTTCATTAATGCCATATGTTTTCCTTCTGAAAACTGGGTAGTTTCTTTTTCGACAGTGGATTTTTAAGGTGACACGTCTTCAGCAGCGTCATTTGTTACGTTGTTCACTTTGTTCCTACTGAAATGTCCTGGACCGTCATAACGCCAAAGCCTGTTGGCATGCACCACCTTTGGCTTACCTCGCCGACCACATTTTATTCGGAAAGTCATGTATGAGTGACGATCCACTATGTCATATGAGCGTTCCCATGGAGAAGACAACTTAGGAGACTTCCCTTTGGTCTTCCTGGGATTATACAACCACACCTTGTTTCCTGGTACAAAGCTGACTTCAGTAGATTTCTTATCATAACATAGCTTCATGGAATCAGCAGACGGTTTCAAGTTGAAACGCACTTGATGGTGAATATCGTCCATCCTTTCAGATAACACTTTCACGAACTCTGACACATTTTCAGGCAACTCTTCGTAAGGTGGGCGTCTTGTTATCAGATCCACTGGCAACTGAAGTTCTCGACCAAAAATTAGCTTTGTTGGAGTGTATCCAGTGGCTTCATGCTCTGCTGTTCTATAGGCCATCAACAGTGGAGGGAGTAAGACATCACAGTCATCTTGGCGGCTATAAGAAAACTTTGCCAATTCCTGCCACAGTGTCCAATTGTACTTTTCTACCATCCCATCACACTGTGGGTAAAGTGGCATTGCAGCATTCATGAAACACAGCTTATTCAAAGTTACAACCTTGATCTGAATGCAGTTTGTATGGCATACCAAACCTGAAGAAGAAATCACAAATAGCCGAAGCTACAGTTGTAGCTTCCTGATTTGGTATTGCATATGCCTCAGGCTACTTGGTGATATAATCCATCACCACACAAATGTACTTCTTTCCAGCACGAGATTAGGGCAAAGGACCAGCAGTGTCAACAGCTACTCTTTCCATTGATGCGCCAACTTGAAACAACTTCATTGGAGCACATCCCTTATGCTTGGGACCCCTTTTAGCATAACATGTACTGCAGGTCCTGCACCATTCTTCCACATCTTGCCTCATACCTATCCAGTAAAATCTCTGTCATAGGTGACTCAATGTCTTCTTAACTCCAAAATGTCCTCCTGTTAAACTATCATGAGATTGATGCAGCATAACTTCCCGTAACTTTCTCGGTATAACTATTTGCCAGGTCATCACTGTCCCATCTCCGGATAAGAATACCATCTTGAAGCTTCAACTGGTCCCATTGTGCCCAATAGTTCTTTGTCACAGGGCTTAAACTAGACACCTTCTCCCAAGCAGGGCGCAGAACACTAGCTTGTAGAAAATCAGTTATCGGCTTCAAATCTTGGTCTTTCTCCTGCTCTGCTTTAATATCTATACCTGGTTCCACTTCACCATCATCAACTCCTTCGGTCACTTTGACTTCAGCTTGATGGCACTTGGTTAGTTCAACCTCTTTTGCAGCAATGTCTACAGTCAGATAAGTCTTTGGCTCAGTCCATCAGCATTTCCATGATATTTTCCTTCTCTGTATTCAATATCATAATTATACTGGTCCATCTTTCCGATCCAACATGCCATTTGTGCCATTGGGTTCTTTAATGTTCTTAACCAGCGTAATGCAGCATGGTCTATCCTGATGGTAAACCTAGCTCCATAGAGGGTAAGGATGGAAATATGTTACACTCTTTACTATAGCAAGGAGTTCCCTCCATGTTAGACAGTTGTTCCTCTCTGGTCAACTCAAAACCCTACTGAAGTAGGCCACTACATGTTCATTTTCACCCATTTTATGAGACAACAATCCTCCATTTCCGACATTACTAGCATCACAATCCAGTATGTACGGGAGTGAAGGATTTGGAAGGTTTAAAAGTGGAGCTGAGGCCAATTTTTCTTTCAATGTCTTGACAGCATGCTGGCAAGAAACTGACCATTCAAATTTCTGGCCTTTTTTAGTCAAATCAT
>NW_013670990.1:53554-68017 GCF_000517525.1 Limulus polyphemus | reverse complement strand
AAACTAACATGAAGTTTACAACATTTTTTTCCACTCTATGCGGTGTACTGCCATTAACGTAGTCACCAGAAACTGACTTGAAGTTTACAACATTTTTTTCCACTCTATGCGGTGTACTGTCATTAACGTAGTCACCAGAAACTAACATGAAGTTTACAACATTTTTTTCCACTCTATGCGGTGTACTGCCATTAACGTAGTCACCAGAAACTAACATGAAGTTGACAACATTTTTTTCCACTCTATGCGGTGTACTGCCATTAACGTAGTCACCAGAAACTAACTTGAAGTTGACAACATTTTTTTTCGACTCTATACGGTGTACTGTCATTAATGACAAATTTTTTTATTTCATTCTATACGGTGTACTGTCATTACTGTAGTAACCCGAAACTGACATGAAGTTAACAACCTATTTGTCCACTCTGTACGGTATACTGTCACTACTGCAGTCTTCATGTCATTTTTCGTTCCTGTCACCCGAGTAGGATTAATGGACATAGTTGGAAAAGATCTTTTCTTGTGGTAAGAGTGTTCTTAGTTTTGTAAAGAGCCCTTTTTTTTACACAAAGCTCATCAACAGCCTTTCATTATTTAACATATATGATTCGCTTCATGATGTTTCAATACCAACAACTCTTTTAACACTGTATAACCTTTACTACCTCTTCTCGTGGCAGACTAGTGGGCTTTTAGCACGTAAACGTAACAGATCCGTGACTAATGATAAGCCCTCCAGTGGCATAGCGGTATGTCTGCTGACTTATAACGCTAGAAACCGAGTTTCGATATCCGTGGTGGGCAGATCACAGATAGCCCATTGTGTTGCTTTGTGCTTAACTTCAAACAGACTAATGATAAATTGCACTGATATTCCAGTCTCAAGCAAGGAAAGTTTTAGAATTAAGTCACGCCTCATGCTTACAATGGATTAAGAGTGCGTGCTTTATACGCAGTGTAATTACTTCACAACTAAGCCTATTGATCAACCCTCGAACAATAAGGATCCTGCAAATCTTAAAAATAAATTTGAGACCGAAGTGTGGCCTATGGGCGAGCAGTATGAGGAGATGCGCGTGGGCTATGTGGTATTTATGATCTACTACTGTTGTTTGAAGATTCCGTGTATCCCCTCGTACATTTTATTTAAATTTAAACCCCCATTAGACGACAGCTACATTATACTAAGGCAGAAGGCAAACGTGTTTAGTTTACCTTGTACTTCTTACATTTTGCATTAGAGAGGGAATCCTAGCCCTTATCAGTAATGTTACCAAAGCTCACAATTATCTTGCGTCTGGTATAAAATCCTTGAAATGAATTAACAAGACACATCTAACAATTCCTTAGTCTTTGATATTACATAAAGCCCCTGTTACCATAGACATAGACGGATAGACATAGTATTTTGGTTTAGTTTCCTCAGTTCTGGTTCAAGACCACCTTTACCTGAGAACTGGGCCAATAATATAGAATGAGTAAAAAAGAAATAATAAAAACTAGGTCGACTACTACTCATACTAACGAAACTAAATTTCAACTTGCGCAAATAAATGAAAGCCTTCTATTATCGCCTATAATTTGCACCCTCCCAAAGTCCTCTACCCAGCAAAAGTCGTAGTTCTCTCTCGTAAACGACTTGTACTCAATTCGCATACAAATAAGAAGCCTGAAACCTTTGTGGTTCCCTGGAACCACAAAGCAGCTCGTCTGCAAACTAATGTTCCTATACTTAGCCCTCAGAGAATGATTTGATGGTTAGGAGTTGGACTTACAATTTGTAGGTCGCGAGATCAAAACCCTTCACTAACAGGTAAATAATGGAGAGAAAGTGATACATAGACAGACGGACGAATAAAAATAAGAACAAATGGATAGATGGATATATTACGTTTCAAAATAGTACAAATGATGAAAATGTTGCTTTATTTTCGGCGTCATTAATCCAAATAACGAACTTCTATCAAACAAAACAATACCAGTATTTATATATTTATATCGGCTCTTGTGTATAATGTTAAAATAACAAATATAAAACGTTAAAATCAATACACAATGAAAATCATTTCAAAATAATGACTACATGTTTCGACGCGTCACACGTCATCTTCAGGAGTGAAGTTGTAAGAGATAAATTTCGCATTTTATATTTTCTTTAATATCACGTGACCTGTCTGTAATTTTGCATTTGTGCATAAATATCAGAACAGGTCTCGCAACATTCTTAGACTGATATTCGCCGGACATTCATCTCATACATGTAGAGTCATCATTTTGAAATGATTTTAATTGTATGTATTGATTTTAACATTGCCTATTTATTATTTTAATACCAGTATTTTATACTCTAAATTTGAAATGAACTGATATCCAGAAATCGAGGATCATAATGAAACACAATAAACCGAGAATACACAAATCTCAATAGCTATTTCCAGCAGTGCTTTCGCATTTTGTAGAGAAATATGGTTTAGCATTTATACGATTTGTGTATGTGGCGAGTTACTCTTGTCAACTATGAATACAATATATCAGATACCCTTAAATACTGGCCATAAATTATTCACTAATCTCTAAAAGACGTGAGATGCCTATGGTTGTTCTATTTAAAAGAAAACTACAGTTTTAATTTTGTTTTTTGATAAACCTGATTCATGTTGGATGTTAACTACTTCAAATAAATAAACATTAGCTAGTATGTTCATATTCGATACCTCGGTAAGCTGTGTGGATATCAACAGCTAGCCCTCCAGTGGCTCAGGGGTAAATCTGTAGGCTAATAACACTAAAAACCGGGTTTCAGAACTCGTGGTAAGAACGGCACAGATGACCCATTGTGTAGTTTTGTGCTTATCAAAAAAACAAACAAACTCAACAGCAAATAACTGAGGTGCTTCAAATTTAATAATCCAAACATTATTTTGATTATCATTATCATTAAACATGGTAAATAGATTGTTGTGTGTATTGATTTACTTTAACGCCGTAACCTGCCATATAGAAACAAATCTTCCATATGCATACATGCATACTGCACTAAAATATAATATAAATTATATTCTTAAAATATACTTTCTAACACATACAGATGTTGATTGCGTTGTATCAAAATGATTTTTTTTTAATTCACCACGTCGTTACAGTCTATGTCGCCACGTTTGGTCATGCCCTATCTGACGACTATGCATCTTGACAATAGACCCGCAGCGTAGTTTCCATTGTCATGTATAAAGCATTTCCGTCCTCTCTGCATTCTTTCCATAATCAATCTAGCATACAAGAACTACAGTTTCCCAGCGTCAACTTTAACAGTCCGATTGCACAGAAATCCACAGGTATTGCATTCAGCAACTTGACTGTTATATATTCGTATGGAATAGCATGAATACCCGTTTCATCCTCCAGCTGTTTGAAGTATACGAGTGTTGAACTGACATAACGTGGGAGCAACTTGTGTACACGTGTTTTGTATCGCTTTTCCGTATAGAGATTTTTCCTCATTATGTTACGTGCTGATGCCTGGAGCACATAGAGATTCATGTTTGTGGATTTTCGCCTATTAAAAGATGTCTCACTTTGTATACCACGGCTGAGGTACGATTTGTGGCAGGTCTTTTTCTGTATAATCCTAGTGTCCCAAGTTGATTCATATTCCTTTGTTTTCCAATGCTATTAAGTGTCTTGTCAACTCTAAATTCCCAATCTGAACAAATCTTTATGATTTAGCATACGAATATTTCATATTGGAAAAGGCTGTTAATACACTTCCCCAAAGTAATATATTTTTGTAACATTATACTACCTACGAAACGCCAAAAAGTGTCAAAATGTAGATATGATATGTGCCATTTCACCGCAACTTTGTATCGGCTTGATTGTCATGTAACTTATTAATTTGCATATTCAAAATCGTTTTAATATAACGTACTCAACCCTGTGTAAGTTTCCAGTAACGATAACTGTTTCGCTGCTATTTTTTCTTAGCATTTTGTCCACCTGAATTATGTCTAATGCACCCAGAAAACTCGTATACGTTTTCATCTATCGATCACGAGCAAACAAATGCAATGCTGACACTATCATGAATAACAAGAAACGTTGGTAAAAAATTTAACGTACATTCATTCAGAACCCACGTGTGTTACGCCCCCTATTTCATTCAATGTGAACACTCTGCGTTTAAACAAGAAGATAAATGAACTGTGTCAGTGAAAAAGGTTTTCACCGATTTCGTTCATTACTAACGAAAAATGAAAATCCATTACTAATGAGAAACGGATATTTTCTGAAAATAATGCTCAAACAGTTGAAATCAAGACAAAAATTAACACTAAAATATTGTTTTTATCATATTTTGATTTAATATCCTTTATCACATACCGCTTCAATATTCTTTATAATTTATAAAAACTAAGAAAATAGATGAGCATTATTATTTTGTACAGTAGGTTAAACGTTGTCATTACGATTAAAGAAAGTAACTGATTGGTTTAATTCAAGAAGCCTTATAGGAATTACATTTAGACACGTTTTAACAATTAAAAAAACAGACATTTTAGAAAGTTAACGATCTCTAATGTTTAACAGCAACTGGCACTACTTTTAAGCTGCATATAAGGAAGTATGAAGCAGGTATGAAAAATATAAACGACGCAGCTCTTATAGTTTATTATTTAACTCGAGGTTAACACAAAAGAATTGCTAAAAGTTGGCAGAGAAAAAGTATTAAATAAGGTAAATAACTGATTTATATATAAATATACGTACATATGTATATATAACTGTTACACATGCGTTGCACACAGCTTAAAAATAGTGTCAGTTCCTTATATGCAGCTTAAAAGTAGTGTCAGTTTCTTTAAAACGTTGCATATTTTAATTTTCTAATATGTTTACGAAATAAATCGTTTATTTCAATGCCATATAAATTTTCCAGTGAATAATTAAAGTTTGTTTACTGTTTTGTTACATATGTTTAAAAGATGTCCAATCCATAAGAGCGACAGCACTTAATGATATAATCAAATAAACTAAGTACACAAGTATTTATGTATACTTTTATTTTATACAAGATCCCCCAATGGATCAGCGGTAACTTTACGGACTTACAACGCTAAACTCTGGGGTTCAATTCCCCGTGATGAACGGAGCGCAAATAGCCTGTTGTGTTGCTTTGTGGTAAAACAAACAAAAACCAAACTTTCGTTCAGCCATCATTTAATACAACTTTTTACAACGCAGATACATTAATGATACACACAGATGATACTATTTACTGTTTTCATATCATCATCATAAAACGTTAATTTGTTTTACACTGAATGAGTTTATACCACCACAATCTTTCATACTTAATAACACATTCGTAGGACTTGACTCATATACTTTTAAACAGAAACAAAGCACACCAATGGTCAGTCCGCAGGCACCATATTTATATATCTATTTGGAATTTGAATATCGATGCATCACAATTTCTCAAGAAAAACTATCATAAAGCTTTACAAATTAACGGAACATGCAGATATACCGACGACGTAATAGCACCAAACCTATCAAATTTCTTGACATAACTAAGCCTATTTACTCAACAGATCTAATACTTAAAAAAAACTTTAACAAATGCAAATGAAGCACATTTAATTTAAATACTGATGTTATTAGTCAACATTTTCTTTCAAGGTTTGAAATTAAAAAGAATATTATAATTTTAGATTTATAAGTTTACCATTGCCAAACACAAACATTCCAGATAATACGTGCTCTAACGTTTATCTATCACAATTCGTTAGATTTGCTAGAATTTCTTGTAACTTGGAAGATTTTTATAGATCGAGATAGAACACTAACACAAAACTTTTGAGTAGAGTTTTTTTTTTCAACAAATTACCCACGACATCTTATTTTTGTTTTTTGCTAACCACAATATATTTTAACTAAAATGAATAACATTGACAATTTTGCCACTTTTCATACTATCTTCAATACTGAAGAATATCTTTAAAAATTAACACAATAGCTACGGATTATGAATATCTTGCGTTGCATAATCTGACAAGCATAAACATTCAAGCTTACAAAATTATAGTTTTGTTCATCTCTAACATACGTTATGCTGAGTCATTTGTCTTCCACGATGTGGTCTTGAATCAGTAGAAATCGCATAATTAACATAGTCAATATAGAATATAAATAACTCTGTTTATTATAACATTATACATTCCAACGCAAGTCTAAGCATTTATCACACATCGAGATGTGTAATACCATATCTGTTATCTCTGACTCTCCTCAGATTCTATGCTAACATTTCTTAAATTATATTTCTGCCTTTAAGAACTGGTATTCACAAACCCCTTTCAAGTCTGGCCGTTGGGCAGACTCACTTTAGCAAGGTCACCTTAATACATTAGTGAATTAAAACAAGTAAAATTTGACCAGATACACGAGAGGTCATATAAACAAAAACTATACTCTTGTTCTGTATAGGTCTAATTAGAACTTGCCACAAACTAAGTAAGATATAAATGTATATGCGTTTGTGTAAGTTATAGTAATTTACAGTACTAAATCTAATTAATTCATTTTAGTTAATTATAATATCAGATAGATTTGATGTATGGCATTAAGTTTCTACATTATCTGTTATCTCTGACTTTCCTTAAATTCCATACCACAAAAGTTTATGTGTGTTTATGTAATTTATAGCTTAAATCTAATTAATTCAATATATATTTTTGTTATTTAAAGTGCAAGATGAATATATAACATTAAGTTTCCTAAACATTATTAACTACATTAAACAAATGTGATTGGCGTGGTACATGAAGCTTTACATGTGAATATTCTGCTTTGGTGCTTACTAATTCCCTAAGAAGGCCCAACCTCTTAATTAAAATACCTTTGTTAAGGGCTAGGCTATCCAAGTGACGATCTAAGACAGAGCAATCATAGAGGCTTTTTTGTGGTTTGTCTGTTACTCATAATTAAGACTAATTATAATTAATTGTTATTGTAGAAGTTATTCTGAAAGAAGTTTTTGCATAATTATGAATTATCGTTCCCACTCACTTTTCGTTTAATTGGACTGCGTCTTTGACGACTAAGTAACAAACAACAAGAGTTTGAAAAGTTCACCAAAACAATACGGGCGTGTATAAATCCAAACAAAAAATCGAGTAGTTAATGATTTCAGATTGGTTTCTACTGTCTGTTTGTTTATGAAATTTAGTCATGTTTCTAACATCCACTAATTTTTTCATGTTGGATGTGCACTACTTTAAATAAATATCCATGTTTCGTTTATTAGTGTGCTATTTGGATATAAATGGCAAATAACTTATTTATTTGTGGGTTTTGAGAAATAACTTCTTTCGTTAACAATTACTGGTATAATGTTTCTAATAATCTTTAAATACTTTGTGTGAATTATAGTCTGTTATTGTTCATTGCGGCTTAGCATGTAGATTTAGAACTAATCTAAATTTCTAAAGTTGACGACGTGTATTGAAATATTATTGGGATTACGGCCAATAATACTCTATCCTTAACAGGTGTAAGTCTTTTGATAAACTGATTTATAAAATTGTGTATTTCTAGTCAGATTGTTATACGGAACTGTTTTCATTAATTTAGAGGTTACGCTTTAAATTATTTTAGTTCTGGTATATTTAGTTAGTTTTATGCTTTTGTTCAAAAGTGTTTAGTAATTAAGACGTATTCCTACAAAACATGTAAACATATTTCGAGATTCTAAGTATACTTTCGTTATATTTATTTATTTACAGTTTAGTAGAATGGGCTGTGGGTACACAGTTGACTATCAGCTGTTTGTTTCAATAGATGTTGACTGAATGTTTAAAGGACAAAGGGGAATTAAAAACAACGACATCTTTGCATTTACTCTTACGTATCCTTCTAGAAATACATCAACAAACTTTGGATTCGATAGCATGCACGAAACAATAATAATGACTCAGTGTACGACAGAAATTAATGTATGAAACTACGTATCTATAGGCCTACTTTTCGTATCTTAATACAGTAATTTGTGATCATACACTCGTCTTACAAGTTACATAATGTATCGAACAAGCTACACATTAATAATAGTACGAGACCATATACAGGTCGCGCCATCTCCTAAAGAAGTAAGGAAATGAGCCCTTATTATATGTAAAGGTATATTATTTACACGTAGGTTATAGAGAACATCTCAATCTATATCACAACGTGAAAGTAAGTTGAAAACCTGGGTCTGTTCCTCAGAAATTTAAGGAAAACAGCTGAAATAACTCATCTACAACATACACAAAATTAATTGCCAGCATTTTGAATGCAATAGAATATAACATAGGACAAACTTCCATAAGCTCAAAACGGGAGCCTTTATTAATTTTTAACGTTTTTTTGATACTGCAAAACGTTGAATAAAAAGCATTAAAATCCTTGTGAAAAATTGAAATTCACGAGAAATGTAAATTTACTTAAACGTAAATTTACAAAAATCACGATAATATTCATCTTCATTGTTGTACAATAAAATTTTCGCTGTAGGGAAACATACCTTTTGATTGTGTTTTATTAATATGTGTTACAATAATTAACCGCTTAAGTAATCTTTTTCATCTCCATTAGAATTCCTATGCACAATTAAGACATCTTAGGTTCTTTGTTTTCGAATATTCGTGCAAAGTTCTTCAAGGGCTAACTGCGCTAACGTCATTAATTTTAAAACAGACAACATCACACAGCGCCATCTCTTGGTCTACTATTGTCTGACAGAATAACGGGACATGATCTTCATGTTTATGAAACACAAACGGCTCCAAAGTTCAGAGCCCAATTTCATTTTTCGTTACTGTTGTTGTCTTTTCGATAACGGGACACGAACATTGGAGCCGCAGCTCAAAAATCCAGCACGGTAACCACTGTATCACGCTTGGACTGAGGGAATTTTTTAAAATGTTTAATAACATTGTGTGTGTGATTACCCTTACACACTAATTTCTCTTAACAAGGTTTATATTTTAGAGGTTTAATCGCATGTTGTATGAACGATTTGTTCCTGATAGAGTTGTAGCTAGTCGCCGCAGATGTGAACCGAGACGTCAAGGGCAACATATTTAGAACTCACATCATAAATTCACGGCCACTTGACACTGCATTGCCCAAGGGTGCTTTTGATTGTATGGATGTACCACAGGAAGGATGCTCGTATCGCGGGGTTGCTAAGCGATGTACAATCAAAGGACATAACATTTCGAAGAATGGAACCTTTAACGTTTCCTATGGAAGAGGGGGGAAACTTGAACACGAACACTTTGGAGCATTTAGGAAGGCAACAGTCTTCGAAACCATAATCCAATTCAATCAGGAGCAACGCTTTCATCTGCAGAATGAATAGTATGGTTACGATTAAGAACCATCTGACCCAAAAAAGGCCATTTCAATATAGATTAATACATTTCCCAGTACAGTTAACAATATAATATACAAGGATGTGAAGTTGACCAAAGATCACAAGCTCCCAGCTACACGTCGAAATCAACAGATAAAAAAGATATCTGAAGAACCTGGAATAACAGCGATCTTTCATTCGACACGTAATTATCATTTTTTTTTTTTTTTTTTGATACAGCTCAAATGGACGTTTGTACCTTTGGAATTCTTAAATTCAGTCTTGGAAGCCAACGTCCACGTACAGCGAAGACGGTCCCGCGGAAAAGTTGTCAAAATGTATGACCTAAGACTAACCTCACCATTCTTCAAAGAAGTTTATTACAATAAAAACTGTATTGTCGAGCAATAATGTATAATAATGGTCATCAGAGTGAGCCAGATCGACGATGGAGGTGCTGTCTCTAAGAGTAGCATCGGGCCAGGAACATCATGCTTATAAAGTGTCATTATTCCTAATAAAATATTTCAAATTGATGTCTTACATACTGCACCGAGTTCTCCCTGAGTTAAAAAGCACAAGTAAATATAATTTATCTTATTGCCATATTTACTCACGCTTCCCAAGTCAACCTTTTGGTTTCACTATTGGCATGTCACACATTCTCAAGTAAACAGTGTGATTTTGTCATTAAGTGTATCACACATGCTCAAATTAGACATATAGCTTTATTACTATTGAAATGATTCACGTATTTACAAAACCCGTATATTTTATCATTGTCATATATGACAATTTAGCGTATTCTTTAAATAATCGGATTGAATCCTTTGGAAGTTTAAGACGATCACAGGTTGCGTGACTTGTGATTAGAGATCCCGCTGAGTTTACGAAAAGGGTATTTATGTTTAATCTAGAGTAACTAGGGGTCCCCATGATGGCTCGTCTTTATTTATATTAATTATTCATTAAATATTCATATCCGAATCATTTCCTTTTGTACATGACGCATATTCACGAAAGAACGAACAGACAGGTATTGCAAGAAAAAGGTGGAATAGGACAATTGTGGTCAGAGAATACAAATAATATTTTATTTGTTTGAAGTAAAGCTACACAATGAGCTATCTGTGCTCTGCCCACCACGGGTATCGAAACCTGGTTTCTAGCGTTGTAAGTCCGCAGAGATACCGCTGTGCCACTAAAGGGGGAAGGGGGGCAGTACAAAGATAGAGTGAGATTATCGTGTTTAAAAAGTATATGTAAAACGACCGTAGTAACACACTTCAGAGAAAAAATAAAACAAACGTTTCCAAACATAATAGGAAAAGTGAAACAATCGTGATCAGACATAGCTGGGCCGGCATGGCCAGGTGGATAAGGCACTCGACTCGCAATCTGAGGGTCGCGGGTTCGAATCCCTGTCCCACCAAACATGCACGCCTTTTCAGCCGTGGGGGCGTTATAATGGGACAGTCAATCCCACTATTCGTTGGTAAAAGAGTAGCCCAAGAGTTGGCGGTGGGTGGTGATGACTAGCTGTCTTCCCTCTACACTGCGAAATTAGGGACGGCTAGCGCAGGTAGCCCTCGTGTAGCTTTGCGTGAAATTCAAAAACAAAAAAAACAAACAGACATAGCTAAGAAAAGGTGAGCAAACGTAATTGTAAAGTGCTAAGGAAAACGGAATAATTTGATCGCACAATGCAAGAACAAGATCTGATAATGTATTGGGGAGAAAATAGTGCAAGGAAAGGTGGATCGTAGTTAGCCATTGCAAATAAAGATAAGATCGTAGTCATAAGGTACAAAGAAAATGTGAAACAGTAGTGGATATTGCAACGAAAAGGTAGATCGGCTAGTATCTTTATACCACAATCCTTGTATAATAATCCCATTCTCAACCAGATTATTTGTATATTTTACTTACTTTTGGCATAGGGTAAAGGATACATGTTTGTTAACCGATCATTAAATAACTGTAATTCCTTAATATTTATTTATACCTTGTAGCATCATTTTCATTTTTATTTATATCTTTTAAGATTTAATATTGGGGTTTTAGACTATTGGTTACGGAGAAAACGTTCACATTCTCATCATTTCTATTTATATCTTTTAAGATTTAATATTGGGGTTTTAGATTATTCATTGCTGAGAAAACGTTCACGTTCTAATCGTTTTATTTTTGGCTGTTTCCTTGCAAAAGAAAATATTCTCAGGTAACACACCAATCTTTCTGAAACGGAGATATGACAGAGAGGAGAAAATTTACTCGCGCGTTTATTGAACTGAAAGAAGATTGATTCATAAACAGAAAGAGAACGTTCGATTCTATATACAAGAACTGGAAAGTTTCAGTTTTATTCGTGGAATGTCTTTCGTTCACTTTATTAAATTATTTGCATGCCTGTATGTACAGTATATTAAATTTGAATTTTAAAGTATGTTCATCTAGGTGAATGGCAAAACACGTGCCAATTTTCTTACCATTTGCTATTTCTAAAAATCTGTGGGTATAACACGTATATAAATATATATATATATATGTGTGTGTGTGTATATATATATATGTGTGTGTGTGTGTATATATATACACTTTTCATCATTACTGTGCTTTAAGCAGTATAACATGCAGACTTTTCATCATTACTGTGCTTTAAGCAGTATAACATGCAGACTTTTCATCATTACTGTGCTTTAAGCAGTATAACATGCAGACTTTTCATCATTACTGTGCTTTAAGCAGTATAACATACAGAAGGAACTGTAATTAACTTTGTTATAAGAATTGAAGAACTTGTCATATTTCAGTTAAACATGATAAGGTATTATGTTTTTTCTTCATTTTTAATTAGTAGAACATTTCTTGATTAATATCATTAAATACGCTGCACCTTAATGTAGTTTATTTTGTGCTAGAGAACTAACGCTTTTTGAAATGTTAATGCATTTGGGGGAGTTGAAAATTCTTCATATATAGAGACAGCTAGTAGCAATATTCGTTTTTCATATCTATGATTTGTAATAATTACTTCGAGGTTAACCATCCAAGTTCCCCAGAGTCAACACATCTACATGTATTCCTGTATTCTGGTTCTAAAGGCGTTCATCGGGGCTTCCATAAAAGGATTTTATGTGATCACAATTTCTTATAAACAAATTATGACCGAAAATACTTTGAGTATAGCACTAGCATATAAAGCATACTTTTTTCAGGTTAAGGTTGTCAAACAGAACAATGATGATTATTAACAGAAGAGGCTCAACACACGCATATACAAACTTAAGAGCGCCATCATTACATCTTACAAACATAGTGTCAATGTTAATATTTGAGTTAATAAGCGACTGTAGCATATAAATATTAAATTTTCTAATTTTGTTTGACTTGATAAATCAATCTCTATTCATTTTAATGACTATAAGTTTAGGTGCTTACAACGCTAAAATCCGGGGTTAGATTCTGGACAGCGCGCCGAGATAGCCTATTGTGTAGTTTTGTGTTGAAACAAACAACTAGACAGTATGTTCACGCGTTTCATTCTAACCTACTGATTCAAACCTTAAGGTAAGACAGGCCTTATCGTATGACACCAGAAAAGACGAGTATACGAATCCTGTATCCTTCGTTTTCTAGATCCCTGCCAATTTTCATGTGCGCATTATTTCGTGCATTTCAGTAAATTGAATTTACTTCTTCAATAAAGTTACAAAGTTTTTGCTCCCCTATGGATCAGCAGTAAGATTGAGGACTAATAGCGCTAAAAATGTGGGTTTAATACCTTCAATGGGCACAATGCAGATACCCCTCTGTGTAGCTTTGCGCTTAAAAAGAAATAAAGATTTTTTCCACTTTGTTTTTTTACTAATACGCTTGCAATCGAATTATATTACTGTCTATTTCTGTTCTGTGTTTATCTCTCATCAGATAATGACAATAATTATCTGTTTGACGTTGTAGATTCGGTTTACCCAAAAGTCTTAACATGTCAGTTGAACTGAATAAAAAAAATCTATCTACCTCTTAACAAAATTAAATAGCTATTTTCCTGCTATATATAATGATAACTACTAAGTACTATACCATTACAAATATAACTCTAGCAACAAAAAGCGATCACGTTTGCTGCAAACGACCATAGAAAAGTAAGGTTTACGCGTAGCCTCAACAATATACATTATTATATGTAGCTCTTTTGTGCAGAGGGTGTTACAGTTGAGTGAAAATTAGCGAGTAAACGACATGTGAAAGACATTAAAGGTTCCTGCCTTAATAACACATTTATAGAATACAATATTTCCAGGACCAGGTAAAGTAATAGTTTTATAAAACGTTCATATTTCTTACTGTATCGAGATGTTTAAGGTTTTCCTAGGAACTCGTAACTTGAAACATATCATCCATTAATAATGCCACATTAATCAAACTGCCTTGTAATTATAGTAATGTAGTTAATTATCAGATCAATTTATTTTATTTTATTTTATATAAAAGTGAATGTAAACACGCAAAATATACAATTAGCGATGAAAAATAAGAACTCCTAATGAACCCCTTTTTTTAAGATATTCAGCTGATCCTACCAACCTTCTTTTCTTTATCATTATTCTTCACTACAAAACCAATCCAGCTAGATCTCGTGTCTTGTTTGGCGTTAATTCTCTGACATGGTGAACTAGAAGTTATCAAAGTTACACATGGTCCATCTTTCTGTACATTTTTTTCCGTTTCTCTGGAGAAACTCACGTTTATTTTTTGAAAAGGTACCATACATTTTTAACTCCTAAATAGTCTCAGTTCCAAAACAATCTAAATAGAATTAATTTCTTATAGCAACCTTTTTTATTCAACTCATGAACTAACGAATAAGTGTCATCAAACGCACAAATTCCAATAAACATTCTTATTGTAATTATCGTCGGCGTGAACACAAATAGCAGCTTTGTTTAGATACAACCAAGTTGTGTGTAGAGAACATTGTTATGTTATTAAATGAATGTAAACAAACACACTTTGTAAATTTGTTTGTTTTGAATTTCGCGCAAAGCTACACGAGGGTT
>NW_013670990.1:50408-52878 GCF_000517525.1 Limulus polyphemus | reverse complement strand
TTGGGTCAATCGTTTACCAACGAATAGTGGGATTGACTGTCACATTATAACGCCCCACGGCTGAAAGGGCGAGCATGTTTGGTGTGACGGGGATTCGAACCCGCGACCCTAAGATTGCGAGTCAACAGCCCTAACCGCCTGGCCATGCCAGGCACACTTTGTAAATGACAAAATAATGGAAAAATGATAAAGATGTTTTGTTTTTCATTAACACTTTCGTTGATTGCAATTCCAGGAATGTGATATATCTTTTAAAATGTGTAAACTGTGGTGAATTATATGTTGGCAAAACAGATAATTTAAGATTAAGGATAGATTTACATAAATTCCATTCTAAATCTCCCGAAAAACTAAGTCCAATATATATACCAGCAAACATTTTAATGAATGCATTATGAGTAACTTTAAAAGTCTGAAACAACCATATCTTCATTTATTCCCTTCTTGGGTATATGGTATAAAACACAAATGATTAAATTTTGAAAAATATTTCATAAATATTATTGGCGCCTCTTTAACTGTTACAAAACTCCGCCATTGCCTAGTCCCAAGTCCAAGATGAGAAAGGAGGAGGGTTGGGCGCGGGGCTAGCAACTCCACCCTGTAAAAAAACAACCTGCTACAGAAACTGCAACAACAACTTCATCCCAGTAGCTGCCTCGATGGGAAGACTCCTCTTCGGTGGAGCCCATGACGCGGACTGGTGAAAGCCTTCAGGAAGCCAGCTAACTGGCAAGTCTTCTTACGACCAAGGCCAAGACCAGGATAGGGACCTGGAACACCAGAACCCTGTATGAGAGTGGCAAGTCAGCACAAGTGGCCAGCGAGATGAGAAGATACAACATCAAGGTTCTCGGACTATGTGAGACTCGATGGAATGGAAGCGGCCAGACCAAACTGTCTTCAGGTGAAACCATCATTTACTCTGGACATGAAGACGTGGACCACGACCACACCCAAGGAGTCGCGCTACTGCTAGCGTCAGAGGCTACAAGGGCATTGATGACATGGGAACCCGTCTCAGCAAGACTTATGTCAGCAAGATTTAACTCCAAGGGCAGGAAGATAACCATCATCCAATGCTATGCACCAACCAACGCGGCAGATGAAGAAGAAAAAGAAGACTTTTACAGTTCCTTGCAGTCCCTTTTCGACCGGACTCCAAGAAGAGACATGAAGATCGTGATGGGCAACTTAAATGCTAAGGTGGGAGACGACAACACAGACAGAGAACTCATCATGGGCAGACATGGCATAGGCACCTGCAATGAGAACGGAGAGCTGTTTATAGACTGCTGTTTTTTCAACGACCTAGTCATAGGTGGCACCATCTATCCTCACAGGAATATTTACAAGACCACTTGGACATCACCAAATGGGAAGACGGACAACCAGATTGACCACTTCACCATTGACCGCAAGTGTAGACAAAGTCTGCTGGATGTCAGAGCAGGGCGTGGCGCCGACGCAGCGTCAGACCATCAGTTGCTTGTGGCAACACTGAAGACGAAGCTGAGATCCTCCTGTGACTCTTCAGGCAGACCACACCATAAATTTAACATTCAGTTTTTGAAAGATGGCAAGAAAAAGAAGAGTTCAACTGTGAAGTCAGAAACAGTTTTGAGGCGCTGACAGATTTGGTAGAAGAGACAATAGAGAACCACTAGGCTGAATTACAGAAGACCTGGAAGACCACTTGTACCAAAGTACTGGGGAAGAGGCAGAGGGAGCAGAAGGAGTGGATGTCGAAAGAAACATGGGAGAAGATAGAGTGGAGAAGAAAACTGAAGCAGAAGATTAATAGATGTCAGGACCAACAAGTGAAGGGAAACTTAAGAGCAGAGTACTGGGAAACAAACTGAGAAGTGAAAAGAAGTGCAAGACACGACAAGAGACAATACATACAAGGTTTGACAGAGGAGGCAGAAGCTGCAGCTAGTCAGAATAACATGAAGAGACTCTATGAAATCACGTGAACCTTGTCAAGAAAGAGCTTCAACCTAAGTAAGCCAGTCAAGGTCAAACAGGGAAGAACCATCGCAAGCGATGTAGAACAGAGAGCACGGTGGGTAGAGCATTTTGAGGAGATTCTGAACCGACCACCATGCTGCTGTCCATCCCCAGCAAGATGCTGACTAGAATCATCTTGGAGAGACTGAAAGAGGCGCTAGACAAAAGACTGAGATCAGAGCAGGCAGGATTTAGACAAGATAGATCGTGTACAGAACACATCACCACTCTGAGCATCATCATCGAGCAGTCCATCGAATGGCAGTCTCCTCTGTATACGACCTTCGTTGACTTTGAAAAAGCCTTCGACAGCGTCGACAGTGAAACGATCTGGAAGCTGATGCAGCACTACGGAATTCCTCTGAAGCTCATCAGCATCATCCAGCAGCTCTATGAAGACTCGTCCTGCCAGATAATCCACAATGGAAACTGACAAGCCTCTTCCCAGTGAAAACCGGAG
>NW_013670990.1:47671-50398 GCF_000517525.1 Limulus polyphemus | reverse complement strand
TGCAAGGCTGTATGCTGTCTCCGACAATCTTCCTCATTGTCATGGACTGGATCATGAGCAGAACAACTGAGGGTAGTGCCACCGGCGTCCAGTGGACCCTCATCAAACAGCTGGAGGACCTGGATTTTGCGGACGACGTCAGCCTTCTGTCCCACAAGCAACATCATGCACAGTCCAAGCTCACCCGGCTCGCTGAGGAGGCAGGAAAGACTGGCCTGAAGATCAACACCAGAAAGACGGAGGTGATGTGGCTGAACAACAAACAAGAGCGCCAACTGCAGCTGCAGGGAAAAGACATCAAGGAAACAGAGCGCTTCGTTTACCTTGGAAGCATAGTAAGCAGAGACGGCCTGGGTTCTGGTTGGTCCTTTTCCATAGCTCTGTGTTTGAGATCTTCTCTGGCCACCTGATGTTTAGGATGTGTTGCAGGCACTTGTTGATGAACGTCTGTATCTTGTTGGTGATGGTGTTCGTAACTCGCCATGTCTTGACCCATACAGGAGGACTGCTTTTACATTTGTGTTGAAGATGCGGATCTTGCTGCGCAGGGATAAGGCTTTGGAGTTCCAGATGGGTCGCAGGGTGTTGAACGCGAGCCTTGCTTTGTTGATCCGGCTCCTAACGTCTTCGTCTTCACCTTAGCCAAGACATCAGGAAAAGAAAATGGGGCTGGATCGGACACTCACTGCGAAAACCTGTTGCCAACGTTACAAGGCAGGTCTTGGACTGGAACCCACAAGGGAAAATGAAAGCTGGGAGGCCAAAACAGACGTGGAGGAGATCGGTCGGCGTGGACCCAGCTGAGGAGAGCAGCTCAGAACAGAGTCCGTTGGCGAGGTGTTGTTGCGGCCCTATGCTCCACTGGGAGTCTACAGGATTAAATGAAATGAAATAACTGTTACAAATATTACTATGAATCACAAAAAGAACAATAAAGTTAATAAGGGGTGGTTTATTAATAAATTGTTAAAGATTATAAAAATAAACTATATTTCTAGAATGAGAGAATGAAGGATAACTGAGGTAGTTTTAACTTAAAGAAAAATGATAAAGGAATAGAGAAGAAGTGAAAGTTTATTTTCTAAGCTTAAAATAATATATTTTTGAATATATCTTATTGTAATTTGTGTGCATATGTGTGTAAGTATTTAATTAATGCTATTTTATTTTTAGTTAAACTTTTTTAGCTGAAAGTTTCTATAGATTTTCTGTAAAATTGAAACCGGTTGAATGTAAATCAGATCATGTCATCAAAAAGTCAGGAAATAATAAAAAAACAGAAGAGGTTAAGTAATGTCATGTTTCAATATGTATATATATGTATGTATTGTGTATTTGTTTTAGAATTTTCGCGCAAAGCTACACAAGGTCTATCCTAAATGTGAACTTATAGACAAGAAAGAAGGCACTAGTCAACAGAATCCATCGTCAAACCTTGAACTGCTCTGTCAAATCGAAAAGTGGGACTTTATCGTCATTCTTATAGCGCACTCACGGTCCCAAAATGCAGAGCGTGATTTTTTTTTATTTTTGGTAAAGGGGTGCAAACTTTGAACTTTCGGATTCACAGTCCGGGCACGCTAACCTCTAGGCCACGATCGGCATTTGGTGATATGTATCAGGCTGATTAACTAATGTAATAACTTATTCAAAGAAAATATTTCAGCATTGTAGACTGAAGATATGTATATTTTTTTTTACTCTTAATGTTTCACAAGTACCGTTCAATCTAATAGTAAAAATATTTCAAGCAGTATATATGTATACATACAGACATGCCTTGTAGTGTGGCTCTCAGGAAACCGTAGATCTATGTGTTCTGATATCACGTGTTCAAACCGAAGTTCGAAGCACGTTTCGTACACGTTATTATAACAACCATGACAATATGTTAGAGTATAATCTATTCGATTCATATGTATATATGTCGACGTTGCGTGTGAGAAAGACATTTCTCGACATATTCTAAATGCACGATGAATTAAAGGTAAATCAAATTTTCTAACATCAAAAGCACGAGTTATGCAAATATAACAATATCCTGAGCATCTGTTTCTTTTATTTCTACTTATACACAATCTTTATATAGCACCGTTTCCATAACTACTTGCTTTCGGAAACTAATCTACGCATAGATGAATTGTATACTTTGAAACTCATTAAAATTCGCTTCTCTGAATTTCAATTTTAATTAAATTCGTATCGTTCTTACGGCAATTACTTTATCTTCCAATATTCTTTGAATATATTATGCGCTTTAATTGAAATACAATCAGCAAATGTATTATTTTATGTAATTGTGTCTCTGCCTGTCTATCTGTTTCTAATTTTTAAAGGCAATATTTATGGAATAAGAAATAGTTATTACAGTGAATTTCAGCACTATTTATATTTAATTTTAATAAACGAAGTACATTTACGCGCTTTAAACAACAACTGGTATTGTATTCTTCTTTTCAAGCTTAGGCCGGGAATGGTCTACAGTGATTAGGGTGCCGATTAGGGTGTGGATCCAAGGGGCCATGAATAACGTCCCGTTGTCGTAAACGTGTGCTCCGCACTTTGGGGCCGTAGGAGCATTATAAGAGTGAAGATCTACTCCCACTATTACATTAGAGTCGCACAAAGTGGGTGGTGGGTGCTTTTGACTTCTCTGTAATCTATCTGTTGTTACGTATTAAAATTTCAAATGTTCTGAAATTGAGTTAACTGATAAATTTAAATTTA
>NW_013670990.1:37626-46878 GCF_000517525.1 Limulus polyphemus | reverse complement strand
TATAAGCTATGTATGTTCCTGAATATAAATTTAATCTAAACAAACGTTGATATCAAAATAAATATATAATAATAAATTCGTTACACTGTTGACTAGTTGTCATTCCTCTAATCTATCTGTTGACTAGTTGTCTTTTCTCTAATCTAATTGTTGACTAGTTGTCTTCTCTCTAGTCTAACTGGTGACTAGTTGTCTTCTTTCAAATCTATCTGTTGACTAGTTGTATTCTTTCTAGTCTAACTGTTGACTAGTTGTCTTCTTCTAGTCTATCTGCTGACTAGTTGTCTTCGCTCTGGTCTATTTATTGACTAGTTGTCGTCTCTCTGGTCTAATTGTTGACTAGTTATCTTCTCTCTAGTCCAACTGGTGACTAGTTGTCTTCTCTCTAGTCTATCTGTTGACTAGTTGCCTTTTCTCTAGTCTAATTGTTGACTAGTTGTCTTCTCTCTAGTCTAACTGGTGACTAGTTGTCTTCTCTCAAATCTATCTGTTGACTAGTTGTCTTATTTTTAGTCTAACTGTTGACTAGTTGTCTTCTTCTAGTCTATCTGCTGACTAGTTGTCTTCTCTCTGGTCTAATTGTTGACTAGTTGTCTTCTCTCTGGTCTATTTATTGACTAGTTGTCGTCTCCCTGGTCTAATTGTTGACTAGTTGTCTACTCTATAGTGTAACTGTTGACTAGTTGGCTTCTTTGAAATCTATTTGTTCAAAATTAGAAAGGGCTACGATAGATAGCCCTTCTGTAGTTTTGCACGAATAGTAGAAACAAACAAATTTTTCAACCTTCTTATGGTAATACAAGCTTATAGGATGTTAAAATATAAAAGCTAAAAAATCTACTGAAATACATAAAAAATGTGTTCGTTTCTCATCGTTTCCTTGATGCATTTTCTTATTATCTCGCCACTGCTTTTTTTATCTTTCTACCCTCCCCCGAAATGCATTCATAAACCCCGTACGTTCACACCCACTCACGTGCACATGTGGCCTAGCGCTAAGATTTTATGAATCGTAGTAATTCATCTAGAATGTGGAGTCTAGTAAATACTTATCATCGCTACAAATAATGACGCGCACTTATTTATATCAACGCAAGTGAAACTACGACAAAATGGTTTTCTTCCCACAAGACGCCAAATGATCTACTTGGAACATAGGAGCGCTCTGCAAAACTACAATGTCATTAACACATCATTCTGTATCATACTAAACTTGAAAACTTTTTTCTAACAAAAACACGTGAATTTCATCACGTTCTTTACGTGTTTGAGTTTCTTATGTAGAAGTTCTTAATGCAATAACTTTCATACACTAACAAAATATTTTCAGTGAAACCAGAATTTCTGATAAAAAAAAGTAAAAAAAAAACCTGGTAAGATCTATTCAAGATCACTAAAACGGAATCTTATGAGGAATGAAACTTTCTACTCTTCACTGCCGTTCATCTATCTGTATTCCTATACTGTTAATGTCACTGAATTATATTTCATTTCCACAAAAAACGAATACGCTTAATTTTATACCCTTATGACTTCTCTGGCAAATTTGGAAAATATTTCCTTTCAGGATTTTAAGGGAAAATCTTAAATGAATTATTTATATAAGAAATTATAGAGCAAAGTTACGCAAAGTAACACGTGAGCACTGTGGGTCCAGAAATGACTTTCACAACTGTTTTATCCGTAAATTGTTGATATTTAGTTTCACTTCTATGACAGTAGAAGTTATTATCAGTATAGTTGACATAACTTTGTTATATCATTATTATCAAAATCTGACATCAAGTCGATTGTTTTCGTTGGTGACTTGCGCGTTATATATATATAATCGTGTGGATCTATGTAGCAACCATGTCTGAATGACGAATAGATTAACATTATTCTATAACTAGCTACAGTTGGATTAGTGCAAATTGGACTGGATCTTGATTCTTTCCCATGAGCGATACTTTAACAGACCTTCTCTTTTTAGTTTATGATATAATGGAAACTATACCCAAGATGCAGTGGTTAACTTGTAAAACACACCAATGATCCAACCAGCTGATTTAATAATATTCTGAGCGGTTTAAATTCTTTTCCGGTCTTGTTAGATCGACAACTAAAAGTATTCTACAGTCTGAATAGTTGGATTCAAGTAACTCACTTGAAATGAAATATATCTCAGTGTAAGAACACGATTTGAAAATACCGACCACAAACATGAAATATATCTCAGTGTAGGAACACGATTTGAAAATACTGACCACAAACATGAAATATATCTCAGTGTAAGAACACGATTTAAAAATACCGACCACAAACATGAAATATATCTCAGTGTAGGAACACGATTTGAAAATACCGACCACAAACATGAAATATATCTCAGTGTAAGAACACGATTTGAAAATACCGACCACGAACATCTAACCATAAAATGAAGACTACTTGTTTGAGTCGTGTTTCAAGTTGAGCCATTTTAAAAATGATCAAATTGAGCAGATTTGTAATCTAATCTCTCTCCCTCTGTGGTTCTACAAATATAACTTTCAAATGTTTATCAATTCCAGGAAATGCAATTTATGGATTAGTTATTGAAGTACAAGGACTTGGCAGTAATAGACAGTCAAAAGTAAGAAAATAATAATAATCGGTTGAGGATGGTAACAGATTCTTCTTCAACGGGATGTCAACCCATCGCAGGTTAACTCCAAGCTAACAGCTGGTATCCTTCATACAGCTGGGTAAACTAAAGCAATTGGAGTAAAGTGTCTTTTTCAAGGACACAGTATTAACATGTAGCGAGCAAGCCTCGAACTTGCAACCATCCAACCACGAAGTAACGTCGTACAGTACTGTGCATAAATTAAAAATCACTCATTTATTACTACCTATCTTAAATACACACCATGCTGAGTTTATTTTAATGCAGGTATTTTAGAAATTCAAAAGGTTCAAAAGCAAAATCAACGCACATAAAGCACATTTATGGTTCATTCCTCTTATATTTTATGTGTCCAACTTAACTGAAACCACTGCCAGAAACTGATGAGGAATACTTTATTCGAGGTTTTGGAGATACTAAGTGGGAATTAAATTCCAAGAGTCCTAAAATAATGCCTTTGATTTTGGCTACCTCTGCTGTTTTCCTCGATCAAGCCCCCGGTGAAACAAAGGTAAGTCTAAGTTCAGGAGTTCGATTTCTCTTGGTTGACACAGCAGATAGCCCGATGTGGCTTTGCTATAAAAATGCACACACATTTTCTACCAAGATGGCCCAACACACATACACTTTGCAATATTGAGGTGTAGGCTCTGTATAGACCACGAAAAACATACTAAGTCTTTTGTCTTCTTCACTTCTTTTAAGATACTGTTTTGCTGTATCCGCTGTTTGTTTGGATCATTATCTTGATGGAAAATGGAATGTTTCCACTAAACTAGAATGTTTCCACTAAACTACGTCCAGAAGGAACAGCATGGTGGATGAGTAGTTGCTTATATTGGGCATAATCCAGGACTCCAGATGAGATCATCAACTCCAGTTGTGAATAAACTTCTCAATTACTTGGACGCTATTTCCACCATGCTAAACAGTTGTTGCAGACAGTTTTCATTAAATCTCTCACCACTCCTTTAACAAATACACTGACATCTATTGGTTTAAAAATCTCATACTTTGACTCATCAGAATAAGGTATTCTTCTCCACATACAGGTTGTATACTTTTTGTGAGTTCTTGAAAATTTAAGTATTTTCTGTTTTGTTTTTCCTTTCCAGAAAAAAAAAAGTTTTTCTTAGTGCAATGTACACTTTCAGCCTTTCTTGGAACAGTTTGCGTCACGCACTGAGGAAGAGTCAACTCTAACATCAGGGTTTCTTGAAGGTCCGCAGTAAAACATCTGCTAGATAAATGTCTATCTAAGAGTGAAGTAAATCTCAGATATTTAACATCTGATCTGGAAAGCTTAGGTGTTCTTCTGGACCTACTCTTGTCGTCAACAGTACCTATTTCATTGTATCTTTTGATTACTTTATGAAGCACAGTTTTGAAATGCTCGTTTTTCCAGAAACTTCACTCCAACTATAGGCATGTTCGTGTAAAGCTATTATTCTATATCTATACTTCATCAGAAATTGTGCATCTTGGAGCCATATTTCGTAATTGAAAGTAAATCAGTCATATTAGTATTACAGACTAAACAACATTTTATTTTATTTTTTCACAAAAATAAACAATAACTCTAACGATTAAGGAAAAGCGTTTTTTCAATACTTTTACGTTAGAAAATTGATAAAGGTGTTGAATGCTACTAGATATTGAACGTCAGTACAATAGTCACAGCATAACAACACCTAAGCCTACATGTCCCAGTTTTTAGAAACACCACTATTGTTACATTCATACATCCCATATTTCTTAGAATTAATTTAAACCAAACACATGTTTGTAAGGTATTCAAATAGATAAGCGTTTTTTTTATTTACATTATTACTATATTTTATCCTGGACACATTTTTCACAGGAGACTGAATGGTGGTCTCTAATTTATGCACAGCAATGTATAGTGTATACATGAATATATAGTTATCAAGGTAATTACGTCAAAGGACTAAAACATGTTGAAATTAAATCACTCGACTCAACTGCACTTGTCTCCTTCACTTGACAAGTTGTTAAAACTTTGTCTTCTTTATAGAAGACATCACACTTTAACAAGACATCACAATTGTGTCTTGAACTTCTTGTGTTTATTTGAAATGAAATAAAATAAAATGTAGAATCATTTTATGTTCAGACGCATCTTTTTTTCAAAATGTAGGATTTTCCAAAACACTTTTATTGAATGTATAGCTTAAGAAACAGTGATTTGAGAAAACATTATTTAAATATTTAAATGCAAATTAAAATAAGAAAAGGTTAAATTAGAAAAGAAATTAAATTAGATATGTTATAATTGCATTATAGAATATTTGAACTGGTATTTTGTTTTTGTTTGTTTTGTTGTTGTTTTTTTTGTTAAACAGCGCTGCTCAGGAAAAATTTCTCATCAAGCATTTTTTTCCTCAAATAATTAAGGGTACTATCATATTGAAACGAACTAACCATTAGATAAAATTAATATGTTGTTAGGTATATATGCATATACACCTCTTAATGTACAACGTCTTTTCGAAAAAGAAAGTATATAAACCATATTTGATTGCAAAAAAAGTTTTCTTGAAAGTATAAAAAATCTTATAAAAAGTACATATTGGGTAGATTGTTCCTCTGTTTTTTCTCAGAATATAATTGTTGATAATTTAGTCTTTTTCTTCATCGCCTCTAATTTTGTAATGCTTAAGAATGGTGAAAAAGTAAAATACATGTTTTTATCTATTCGTACATTATTTTCAACTCGTGTTCTAAAGGTTTTGATATTCGAGATAACAACTGTAATTGAGTGTAGCTGTAACACAGCAAAACAGTATCACACGCTAACAAACGATCAAGCTAAAAAAAAAATGTTGGCGAAGAATTGTTCCATTTGAAACTATATAATGATAATCTTCTAAAAAGAGTTGGGAAAACTAGTTGCACAGTATTGAAACAAAGTGTGGAATCATAGAAGTACAGTATTAAAAACAGTAGAAAAATTAGTTGCATCAAACTCCTGCCTTACCTGCTTGAAAAATAATAAGGATTTTATATTTTGATCTTTTCTACAACAACCAAACAGACAGACTGACGAATACACAGATAAATGTTGAAAAAACTTCTTTATTATCGGATAAACAAAGTATTATTTGTATGATTACAACACGTCACTAGGGTTAACCTGCCATCATCAGGTACATAAACAAGTTATACTAACATAGAACATTATATAATTATTTAGTTACATGGATAGATAGATGAGATTTGGTAACTGGGACAGTTATACACGTTCAATGGAAATATTAGAAAGAAAATCATTTATTCGTTAAATAATTGAAAATTACAACACGTCACTAGGGTTAACCTGCCATCATCAGGTACATAAACAAGTTATACTAACATAGAACATTATATAATTATTTAGTTACATGGATAGATAGATGAGATTTGGTAACTGGGACAGTTATACACGTTCAATGGAAATATTAGAAAGAAAATCATTCATTCGTTAAATAATTGAAAAACGAACGATAAACAAAAGATTTCGATTTGAACCGATATTTGCAAGTGAGTCAATTATATATGAGAACCAGTTTTTTATAAGTATACTATGAACTGTTAGTATATTGAAAAGCTGTCCTAGAAAACCGCCATCTAATGATAAAAAAAACATTAAGTTGGATTATATAAAAAGTTATCTATATATTTGTACTAGTTAAGATAAAAATCACTGAAAAAAATCCATGATATTTTTGCAGAAAACATAAGTATTTATCATTCTTTGCTTAATCTATTTGTTAATTATACACATTAGCTAATTAGAAAATTTTAAACTAATATACAGACGTTAGAAGCGGATGCAAACATCCAAAGAATTACAATATTAAGTGACAGTAATGTTAATTTACTTAATTAAACGGTATATTTTCCTTTAAATAAACAAACATTCTGATTTAATAAATGTGCTTCTTACACTCTTATTAAATGAATTTATTTTGCAACGTTCCAGCCTTTGGCCCACTTCAGGCAATGATCGATGAATAATCCTATCATTATTTGTGTAAGGAAGCACATTACGCTAAGAGACTTGTATATATAAGACACAACGATCTGTGAGCATAATGAAATAATTTAATGCATACTATATGCTTCGACAGAGCATTGATCTGTCTTCTTCTGCCTTGTGTTTTATATATACAAGAATCCTACCATTGCCTAAAGTGAGCGAAAGGCTGAAACGTCATAAAATATATTATTCAATACGAGTATAAAAATCAGTTTTATTCAATTACTTAAAAAGTTGACTTGTTTATCTATTTAAAAGAATTACACTCTTAAAAGAACACTTTTTGGTTAATGAAGATATATTTTCCATTATGAAGTCATTATTGATAAAATACCTGAATTGATGTATAATTTCCTTCAAACAAAGAACGGTTTCTGTTGTTGGTTTTCTTCCAGATGCCACCTTCAGCTTCAAAATATATTATAGAATATTTCGGAATTTTAAGCCACAAAAGAGAATAATATAAAAATGTACATGCAATATGTCATCAAACTATACTTTTTTTTTTGTATATTTGTTTTATAGCAGGAATTACATCCCAGTGCTTACCTCCTCTTAATTTATTACTTCAACTGCTTACGAGGATAGTATTTCGAATTGTTTAAAGTACTTTAATTGTTAATATGTTACAAGATAAGGTAGTCCAAAAGGCAAGGTATAATATTTTATACGGAATTAGATTATAGCCTACTGAAAATTAAGAGAAGGAACGGAAACACAAAGAAAGTTAACAGCAGCTTTCCGACAGTATAATTATATTAGAAGACAGATCTCAGCTTGAATGTGTTTATTCTGGCATCCCTTTCGTTAACGTATAGCTATAACGTTAAAATGTTGCTAGTTAATAGGGATTTGTCATTAAGAAACCATAGCTACAGGCAAATTGATACTTACAGTGCTGTGAAGCTAATGTTGACTTTTGCAATGAACATTGTTGTTAATAGATAGCAGTCGTGTACATTTTATTCTTAATAAATGCATTTTTTAGATAGTTCTTTTTTCTTTCTTTTTTTTTATAATCATTTTATAACTGTATTAAGTTATGCACGTTGAATTATATATTGTAAATACGTTTTATCTTATTATTTAATATACGTTTTGCACTAAATGAACCTGTAATGTTATTTCAGAATATTCAAATACCATATACATAGAATTCATTTCTATTTTCTACTATCAGATTATTTAGGTATTTAAATTGAAGATTTTTTTTCTTCAAATTGCTATCTTTCTCCAGAACCATTACAATTTCATGCCATCTGGATAAGTCGATCTTGATTTTTTAACTATACATTTTATGTAAATAATATAGATGTCACTAGATGGAACCACTGCTTTAGGCATATTAAAAAATATTAAAGTTTTATTTCTTCTTAAGCACACAGCTACGTGATAGGCTGTTTGTGGTCTGCCCCCAGCGAATATCGAAGCCCGATTTCTAGCATTACAAGCCCTCAGACATACCGTTGAGCCACCGGAGTTGTTGTTTTTTAGCTCAAAGTTAGATAATCTGCTTTCTGGAGGAAATACTGACGAAACATGTCGGTATCTAAAAGTATACTTGAAAAGAAAGTATTATATCTAAAGATTTTAAATTTTGAAAATTTCCTATAAATTTGAATTTAAAGTAAAAGTGTAGTTTATACCTTTAATTACTTCAAAAACAAACGTGTTTCGAATATCAATATTCTTGATAAATAAAGATGTTTGATAACTTCAGAACGAAAAAGTATTTTAAATATTTTTTTTATTATGAACAAATCAACATGTTCAATTACACATAGCATAGGCGTAATGGGTAGCGGTTAGTGTGCTGGGTTGCGAATTTCAAAATTCCGTATGGGATAATGCCTGTTGAATATACTTCATACTTGCAGATCTGGAAAGCGTTATAGTCGTCTGTGGCAGTCAATCCTGCTTTCAATTGAAAGTAGACCTGGTGAGCGGTGTAGGCAAAGGATACTGCTAACTGGTTGGTATCCCCCATGTGTTATACAAGGTGCCGTTCAAACTGAAACTAATCCCATTCTGCTAGGCTTAACTAGTTGCACGTCGTGGTCTGTCCTTGCCTAAGGGTTAAGAAATTAAAATCGTACTAGACGTAATATCATTACATCTATCCAAGTATACAGGAAGGTTAGAAGTGCTGTATGTAACATCAAGCACTTTATTAGGATTCTGCTACGCCCGAATTCCATCATGTATTATAAGCATAGTGAAACTCATTTCAAGTCCCATCATAGCCTTATTCTATTGGTCGACACAGTGGTGTAGCCAAGTATTCCAGTCGGAGGGAGAAATAAATTAAAAAGCTGAAATTGATCTAAAATTTTAATATAATGGTCATTAAAACAAATCAAATGTAATGGTGTTTATATAAGTTTTATTTTTATTAAATGATACAAAATGAGTATATTATATATAAAAGCTGAAAGATAATATGTGATTAATATGCCTAGATTTTTCAGGGGACCGGAATCCCCCTTGGCTACGCCACTGGGTCGACGTTGCATTCTTTATGCTCAATACATACCCTAGTTATGACTGTTTATTCTTTATCCCCTCA
>NW_013670990.1:36494-37605 GCF_000517525.1 Limulus polyphemus | reverse complement strand
CGGAGGAGTGTTTGGTTGGGACGGGAATTCGAGATTGCGAGTTGAGCGCCTTATCAACCTGGCCATGCCGGGCCTGTTACGTTCACTGTTGATTCGCTTTATTAATGAAAATTTGTGATCGGTTTGCAACAGGAGTTATACTTTACAGCGCTTGCTATATGCAATTTATTCATTCCATAAAAGGTTTACAGTTCGTTGAAGTCATTGCGTTGAAGGATGAACCAGTCGAACTGTCACTTTATCATCTTTTTTGTTTTGTTTTTATAAAATTGCCGAGATTGTTTAAATGGTTTTCTTTCCTGAGTACTAATGTCATTTGGACCACGTAAAAATATGTAGCGAATTATGAATTGTTAATACTTTTTATATATTTTTTTTTCAAAATAGTTACTTCATTCATAATTTACAGATACCTTAAACTCGCAACAAAATATTAGATAAAAAATATGTTGAACAAGTTTCAAGTGTAAATATTTTCTGTAAACATTCAGTGATATAAGCTTATATGTAGAAATAACATTATTTCAAAAACAAATGCTAACTAATCAGTTATTCCTACGACTGTTTAATGAGTTATTTGATATCAATGACTTTCTTGTGTAGTTTATCAAGCGTGATAAAGATTTTATGGTGACGATCCTGTAAAGTGTATCTACTAAATTTTACAATACATATCTTATTTTCGTGGAGCCGAGTGTGGCTCAGTGGATAGTGTTCTCAGACTGTAAGTTCGAAATTTTATGTTCGCAGCCTATTGCCACAAAAAAATGTTCTCTGCACTTTGGGGACGAGTGACGGTCAGGTAAGAGTAGCCCAAGAAATAGCGGCGTATGCTAGCTACCTTTCCTCTAGTCTGTTAGTCAAAAATCAGAGAAGGATATCAACGAGCCATCGTTCATACTATTGTTACGTCTCCGTTCGTTCGTTAATTTCCCGTAAATTTGTTCCGACGAAACTTTAGCGACACAAGTCCTTTCTTAAAGGCCCCCCAGCGACACAGCGGTATGTCTGCGGACTTACAACGCTAGAAACCGCGTTTCGATACCCGTGGTGGGCAGAGCACAGATAGCCCTTGTGTAGCTTTGTGCATAATTAAAACAACAAACCTTTC
>NW_013670990.1:29958-36214 GCF_000517525.1 Limulus polyphemus | reverse complement strand
ATCACGTGTTTAACAATATTCTCTCTGACTGCAGTTCAATTACTCATTACCTCGTCACGTTGTGACCATCTTATATATATTAGACTACCCCCAATCTAGTAGTCTCCCGATAATTCACGAAGGTTCAAGAGAAGGACGTGGCGTGATACTAGTCACGTGACCTCGCTGACGCAACACTATGTTGAAAAAGCCCGGATCTCATCCGATCACCGAATACATAAGCGAAAATTCTAAAGCAAACTCAATTACGTGTCATTTTAATGTTCTACCACCGAATATAATGAGTTCTTCTTGTTTTCATCGCAATTATTATATTGAAAATAGTTCTCTTTTTTTTTTTCAACTGAATTATTCACTTACATTAATTTTAAGCTTTTACTTTTCTTGGGTTACTTTCATCTCTTTCTTTCTCGATGTTGTATTTTGTTTTGTTTCTTTCCTGCTTTTAGATAAGAAAATATATCCATGGAGACTTTTTCTATATATTATCACAGTAAAAAAAGTTTTGAAACGACCAGTGAATCGCTCAAATACAACGTCTACAAAAGAACTTTGATGTGATATTACGACGTTATCATGTATGTTTTGTTTAGTTCCTTGAAAACTTTATCATAAATTACTTTGTTTATTTAATATTTTCGTACCGGGAAGCATATATCATGATATAATGCTTTATAATTTCAATATTGCGTACATCAGCTACACCTAGCGGTCATTTTTCATCATGATAAAAAAAAAGGCTAAATGACGTATATTTTCTTGTAGAACTAGCATGGGAGACCTCTATTAAGAATATTTATATACTGAAATTCTGTACGACGAAAATAAGAGGTACTATCTTTATATCTTACTATATTCTGTTGCTCAGCCTCTCATTTTGAAATACTCTAAATCAAAAAACAAGTGGAAACAATCTGACTTTCTTCAAAGAAATTACTGAAAGTCATTGAAGTTCAAACAAGACTCCCTGTCCCCCAGTAACACAGCGGTATGTCTGCGGAGTTACAAGGCTAGAAAACGGGTTTCGATACCCATGGTGGGCAGAGCACAGATAGCCCATTGTATTGGTTTGTGCTTAATTACAAACAACAAGACTTCCTAAGGGAATAAGAATCACGTTCTGAAGTTTTTACATTGTTCGTTACTCATCCTGCTCTTGGACAACAGAAACTACTCAAAGAACCAACCTGTGAGAAATGTTGAACAATTCACTAAACATTAAAATACTATCAAGTTTTAGCAAGCAGTTAGTGAATTTGATTCTGGCATTACTTTATTATTGTTTAAGTCATTTAAAAAAGAAGGTTTATTATCAGAAGGACAGGGAGCAGAATGTGTTTCCAGCTTTTAAACTGGCTGCTAAGTTACCTGAAGCTAAAAAGCAGTATCTTAACTGATGTTTTTCTCATTTTCAAAAATTATCAGAAAATAAAAGAATTGGGAATTACATATTTCGATTACAGAAAGAAAGAAAGGATAACGTATATGTTTCGAAGAATAACATGAAAATATCATTACTGCGAAGGCTGAGAAGGGCAGTTCAGCTGTTGTTCTTAATAGTAGCGTCAAAAATTATGATTTATTCATAGTGATACATCTCACTTTAAACCGATACCAGAAAATGAAAGCTGGAATTATCTTTATTTGTGCTGAATAATGTGTTTTTAATAAAGAAAGCTGTCTATAACTTTCCAAAGGCTTCTTCATTCTGATCCTTTCAACTCCATGGTTCCCCCTAAAGGTGACTTCTGAGACCAATAGTGTAATTTTTGTATGGTTCTCACTTGGGTATTCTTCCCCTATGTGACGATATATCTCATTGTATTAAAGCACACTGCCGAATCTGTTAGAAGTAACCTGACTTTGAACCACATTTTTGTTTGGTGAGTCCAGGATCCGGCAAAGACACCAATTATAGCGTATCATTAAAGATTAATTTCCTAAGAACTTAAAAAACTCGTTAACATAACGTTTTGTTGTGTTTCTACCGCAAGAAGTATACTTTTATTTTTAAAAAACTAGAATCAAATTCACGTAACCCATTTGCTCCTAACTTGGCTAACGTGTTCATTGTTTCAAGTTAAGAACATTGCTCTAATTTGGCCTTGCATGCTATTTATTTTAGTTTCAATGCGTTAAGCACAACGTTACACAATGGGCTATCTGTGCTCTGTCCACCACGGGTATCGAAACCCGATTTCTAGCGTTGTAAGCTGAAGACATAACGCTGTGCTACTGGGGGGGCTGGTTGATAGTTGTTTGAACTTAAAATGTTTTCTTATACAATACTTACAAAAGCAATGAATCCGATGGAAGTTACATTTTATGAACATATCTTTTCGAAGGATTAATCGGAAACTCTACCCATCCTAGTAATTTATTATCCCAAAGTTCTTGCTGACGTTTACAGATAAAAAGTATGTTTTAAAAACCTTATTACGTATCTTAGATTTTCTAAGCATTGACCAAACAAAGTTTGTACTTAAATGTGACTGGATAAGAATATGTTTTTTGAAATTAAGGGTTATTTTGTTTATGTTAGTAGTTGTTACTCAACAATCCTTTTCATTGATAAAATTTAGACCTATCGTAAAGGACAACGACTTCACTGTTTATGTTTACTTTATGCTCTAAAATGTGCCAGATCATTGACACGTGCTTGATTAAAAGTGGACATAGATACAATGTAAAACTTTCTGTGTAAGCTTTGTTTAAACCTAACAAGATTTTAGATTCCTTGAATTATAAAAACAATTTCTCAAACACGTTGATAACCACTGTATATTTCGATAAGATTGTTTGGAATGACTATTTTCTCATTGGTTTATTAAACTGTCGTGATAAACATTGATGAAGCTTATGTATTAATACATGTTTTGTTTGTAATTAAGCACAAAGCTACACAATGTGTCATCTGTGCTGACGAAAACCAGTTTTTGGCGTTATAAGATTTCAGACTTACCGCTCAATCATTGGGAGGCATTAACACATGAACAAAATTAAATACAAAGAAAAATAAAATAATCGCTTTTTGTTTAAAAAAATGTAATACGACTACTAAGATACATCCAGGTATATCCGTTAATCTGTTTAATACACAAGTACAGACAACATTGGCTGGTTGGAACAAATGCTGTTTCAGTTTAAAGTTGTCTGATGATGATGTGGCTCATCCAGTAAAGTGCTGTTTGCAATGATTTTAAGGTGTTAATTTTAGCTAATTTATGTAATCTTTTTACAAAATATCTTAGCGTAGGACCTTAGTGACTAAATTTCAAGCAAATCAATGTTGTTGTTGTTTTCTTTTCATTACATTGCAAGACAAAATTGAAAACATTTTGCTTTTCATATTTTTTAAGGGAACAATAAAATACTAGAAAGCCAAGAGAATACATGTTTTGTTTGTAATTAAGCACAAAGCTACACAATGTGTCATCTGTGCTGACGAAAACCAGTTTTTGGCGTTATAAGATTTCAGACTTACCGCTCAATCATTGGGAGGCATTAACACATGAACAAAATTAAATACAAAGAAAAATAAAATAATCGCTTTTTGTTTAAAAAAAAAGCTACACAGTGTGTCATCTGTGCTGACGAAAACCAGTTTTTGGCGTTATAAGATTTCAGACTTACCGCTCAATCATTGGGAGGCATTAACACATGAACAAAATTAAATATTCACAATTGATGAATTACTCTTAGGGCAGTCTTTGGAAGGTGAGTATTTTACTGCCCAACGTTGTAATTTCCATTGTAACAAACTTCTGCGAAGGACGACGAAATCAATCTTAGAACATCCACATTAACAAGCTTTTCACATAACGTCGGCTGTACATGGACATCGACTTCCAACACCAAGAAAAATAAAGACAAAACTTCCATTGGAGTCACATCAGGGTTGAATGGGATTGCAATGATTCCAGTTTCTTCAATTATCTCTCGAAAGAAAACCCGACATTAATTTCGATGTTTAACTGGAAACTTCTGAACTCATGGCTTGCGATCCTTTGCCAACTTCAGATCCTTATTTATTATCTTAATAACGGTACTAGGAGATATACTTACTTCATCAAAATGGCTTTTGGGGCTAAGGGGATTTCTTTCGTAAATATAGCCTTCACTTGGCAGATGAGGGAGTTGTTCCGGATTGACTTAGAATGGGGTATCAGAGTCCTTCACTGTCCTAAGATCTGTGATGTGCGAGTTTGTCCGTTTCCATAGAGAGTGCAGAAGAAAACTCATTTGCTCCAAATTTTGTCTCATTTGACTCTACGTCGTCTAAAAGTTTTATTATACAAATATTCTTCGTCAGAAGTGGGTGTGACATATTTCACCAGACATAAACTACCCGTGGCAACATTGTACTGTCAAGTGGTCGATGTCACAAATTATACCTTAGAATACCCAGGTCGTTCTTATAAAGATCGACTAATCCCCTATAGATAAATACCAATTGGATATGACGATAATATATCCAACAAACATTCACATTAAACTTATCATTACCATGATAGTTGAAACACTTATTTATCAACATGAGCTTATTGGCAAAACTAAGTGGAGAAAAAAGATAAATAGTTTATAATAAATGCTAATTCTAATAAGTAATTACGAAAAAAAAGTAAAGTTGACAACTGAATAGTCAAAAACTGCCCAGTCAGTCTGTCAAAGCATGCCGTTTAATAACTGTCATCAAATGTACTTGAGCTTGAAACCATAACCCATAACGTTGTGTTTGAACTTGAAACCATAATCCATAATATTGTACTGAATTTGAAACCATAACGTTGTACTTGAGCTTAAAACCATAACCCATAACGTTGTGCTTGAACTTGAAACCATAATTCATAATATTGTACTCGAACTTGAAACCATAGCCATAACGTTGTACTTGAACTTGAAACCATAATCCATAACGTTGTGCTTGAACTTGAAACCATAACCCATAACATTGTACTTGAATTTAAAACCGTAACCCATAACGTTGTAATGTGGTTGTACTTTCTGTTATTCTGCAGTTATTCTGACATTTAAAGAAATAAATAATAGTTCAGAGTTATTTTTAATGGAATTTATTAAATTCATAAGCACATGAAAGTATTGTAGGTACTTTCCAAGTTTACTATATCCCCCAAAAGCACTTAGTGATTGAATGAAAAAAAAAGTCTTCGACAAAAGTGATTACACGAAATATTTTAATGTTTAAACAAAATTACGTACATCATATTCCATGATAACTTTTGATTATGCTGGCAAACAAGTTTATTATTTGTTTTAACACTATTTTCGCTTCTCAAGAAATATATATATATATTTATACAACTTCTAAAAACTATAAAACCTCGTTATATACTTCAGAAAGATAAGCTGAAAATGTATAGTACCAATAACTTAAAACTTTTGATACATATGTTTAGTCATTCACAATGTTTATGACACAGTGACATTGCCAAGTTAACTTGAATTAAATTCCTTTAAAATTGTGAACAAACTGTCAACCTCGAAAAATAGTCGTGTAAATTTCCAGTTTTAAGTATTAACAGTACTTACTTCACTAAAATATCAACATAATAAGGTATTCAAAAAACTATTAAATATTGAGAGTTTCACAAAATAGATAAGCATATAATAAACGTGTTTCTTTTTTATTTGAAACATTATGTTAAATTTATAAACAATCTCTCACAAGTAAACCATACATATCGTAGCACCTAATTATTGTTTACAGTGTTGAATTCAGGGGATGTACAGGGGGGAATTCTCCCTGTGCAAAAACATCTCTCCTTGAAATGCATTATTTTCCATTTTGTCGAATTTTGATTTTAATTCATTCCCCCAGCTTCACATTCTCTCCACCAGTGGAAAGGTCTGTATTCAATACTGGTTGTATACTCGTACAAGGTTAAAAAACCTTCTAAGAAACGAAGTAGTTTATTTTACTCAAAACTTATCGTTTCCATGGAAAGGCTACCAAATACTTTCCACACCTCACCTTAATCACGATGAACGATATTTAGTTTTGCAATACAGTTTCGGCGTTTCATGTAAACGCAGTTGAAGACTTTAATTTACTCTTTTCATTTTGTTTGCATAAAAAAAACATTGTTTTTTATACTTAATAAAAAAATCTCAGAGGATGAGCAAAAATAAGTTCTAGAGTTAATTGTTTGTTTGTTTTTGAATTTCGCGCAAAGCTACACGAGGGCTATCTGCGCTAGCCGTCCCTAATTTAGCAGTGTAAGACTAGAAGGAAGGC
>NW_013670990.1:24702-28973 GCF_000517525.1 Limulus polyphemus | reverse complement strand
TTTCGAAAGTCTTCCGCCTTTCGTCTTCAGAAACTTCTTCTACACTTGTGTCTCTATAACAGGCAGTCGCCGTCCATTCTACAAAGTGTCATCATGAATACTCTGCCTAAACAATCTATCAAAGAATGTTTTTGTTGTTGTTTTTTTTGCTGTAGTTGATTGTTTACTACAAAATGTTTTTATCAAGAAAATATTAATACTGTTAAGTTAAAATTAATTGCATTAACACGAATGTTTTCATTTATCAGTAACATGTCATTATAGTTTACAAACAATTGAAAGCTTCTTTACATATAAAGAGCGCATCACTTTGAGATTTTAATATCCGTGTGGTCGATTGCTTAAAATAGAGCATATTATGTTCAGGTATAAATGTTGATGCTCTTATTTTTCATCAATGATATTCACGTGATAGCTAACAAACCAAAGATCTCTATGGCAATTTCATTCTTGATATACAACCATGATAGTTATTTTAAGCGAAAAAACAACCGACTACAGTACTTCAGTTTATAAGAATTATCACTGATTTAAACTATTTAGACAACATAGTAAATGAACAACGTTTTTTTTCTTACAGATACGTTATCTGGAGGCCTTGATGAGAATACAAAGTGAGCTCATCATTATCTAGAAATTCCTTTAAATTCTTAATAAACATTTATCCGAAATATAGCAAGCTTTTGTTGTCGTTTTTTAAAAGATATATAAAGATTCGTAATTCTCTAAAGCTCGTGAAATACATTATCATCCTCTCCTAAACGTTTATAAAATGATATTAAAGTTTTGTAATAACGTTCACCCGTCAAATACTTGTGCAGTCCTTATTTTCGTTTTCACACTACAATACACAGTCTATGAGAAATGTTTCGTACCTGTAGTTTGAGTGGAGCTCTCTGACAGTACTTGTGTAAAAATATCACATTTGTTTACTGTTTACGGACGCCTGCCGATATGTTTTTCAGGTGCTACACATTGCTTTAAGTTTAACCCTTGTCAGAACACACGCCCTCACGCCAAAATCTCACATAAGAACACATTTATCTTTCAGTTTTTGTTTTTTGAACTGAGAACGAGTTTTCTTAGAGTCCAAATTAAAACTCATTGCCCTTCTCTTCTCCAAGTTCAATAGTTCCTGGAAAAGTTCCTTCACTTTGTAATTGGTTTTCGCTGATGTCTCCAAGAATCCACATCCCCAGCGATTAGCCTGATCCTGTCCGTACTGGCTATCCACTTCTCTACTTTCAATCTCGTCACATTTATTGCCTACTAGCATTAGAGGGATCCCTTCCATGTCACCTTTGACCTCTTTGATGACGTCAAAGATAGCCTTCAGTTCTTCCAGACTTTGTTTGCTTGTGACAGAGTACACCATAATAAAAGCATGACCTTTTGAGATATTGAGACGTTGCATAGCCGGAAATTGGTGGCTCCCCGTAGTGTCAGTTATCTCAAGTGTACATATGTTTTTATTGCAGCAAATCACCTGAAAATGAAAAAGACCTAAAGTAAATGCTAATCATTACCGAATATATATATTGTTTAAAAGGAACAGTTGTTAAACTGAAATATACTTCGTTAACAGAAGTTTTTCTTTCAGAATCAAACTCAGTGTTCATTTTCCACGGATATGGCATGAAACATATGACAAATCGACGAGACTGAAAAAAACTAAATATAATATATATGCATTTTTTTATATCAGAAGCGCTGAGGTTCCTGTGCATGAAACCCAATTATCAAATAAGTGTCTAGTTACAGAAAACAACTTCCCGTTCTTCCGATCGACTTTGTGCGCATGCCATAATATGAGAACTTTTTAAGAGACAACTCAAGGTTTTTGTAAAAACATGAAATATCGTCTCTGAATTTAATCACATGGTAATAAGTTAGGATGTTTATCACGGGTGACAAAAGTCCCTTAAACGGAGTCCGTAGACTGAAGCTCTCTTACTATTTTAACCCTTAAATTACTGACTTATTGTTATACCCATTTTGTGTGCTTAAAAGGTTGGAGTGGTTCATTCGTAGTTTTCGATTGAACAAAATACTCGTTTAATATTTACTATTTTCGTAAATAAATAATAGTTTTGTGACCTTCTAATGGTCCTCGATCTTATACAAAGTATAATTCTTGACGCAAAGTTTTTCAATCGAATAACACCCGTAAAGGCTTGATATAGTTTCTCCCCGGTCACATTGTTATTGTTAAATAAAAACGAATTTTACTTGTGTATGCATGTGTATTTATGGACGATATGTAATTAAACTATACGGTCTGATAAGAGACAAAATTATAAACTCTAGATATATAGCCTATACTAGTTTTGCTTGTAGCTTTATATGTATGTATCTCTGTATTTTTGTCCGGTTAACTCATCCCAAAGTTTTGAAGCTAGCAAGACCAAACTTCGCAGGTGTACTCGGGATGACCAGGAAGTGTCCTTATCTATATGGCGTAGCCCCTATACCAAGAGGGCTAAAGACCCTCCGATTGTCACACAGGGGTTTTAACGGTAGGTTTTCAGGGTCAGTGAGCCAAATCTGGTAGATCGGATTTTATGTTCGTAGACCTCCTCGGGATCCCAGGTTGGCTCTGTGTTTGATACTGTGTTCATAATCCCATTCACAAGGAAGCGGAACCGAATTTAGTACATGTGCTCACGTACCGCGGACGGGTGTTCTAAGAATTTTGTTTTTGTGTGTGTTTTTTTCGGTACGTGGGGTAGCTACAGAACTAATTAATGATTATGGAGGAGATTGATCGTTACATTGGGACCACTGTGGATCATGGGGGGAGGGGGAGTTGAATCCCGCAACAGAGCGTCTAGTTCTTACTATCCCTTAAAACCTAGCGATTAATCAAAAGACCAAAACATCAACCAATGCATTGTATTACATAGCATGGACCTTCCATTAGGGCAAATAGTACGGTTGATACAACCAGACATATTTGTTCTTCTTTTGACGTTATTGTTGATTTTTTGTACGGCAAAATATCTTAAATAATTTTAGGTTGTTTATAATCATGCCTCTTACAATAAAGTTCAATCAGTAGTTTGTCTTTCATTGTCTCTGGCAAGAAGGAGTAAGCGCGTGAGTATAATGATTTACCTATTATATTGTGCTTAGGCCTGAAGCGTATAATTTTAAATAGATAGACCCATAAATAGATAAATAGATAGACCCATAACTGATAGTCAGACACATACTCTTGTACAAGAACGTGCAATAAGGAAGTTAAATAAATATTTTACTAGGCAGAAAAAACATACACGTGAAAACTAAAGTTTCAGTAACTGAACAAAGTATTCAAAAACCCTAAAATAATGTACATAAAAAACCTAAATGCTTAATATTATTATGATTCAGTTAAGCTATCTGACAGAGTGTAAATCAATAGCGTTGTTTAGCTGCGAATAAATAATAATTATTAATACACAGTGAACTGCTATACTACATTTCCACCGTTGAGATCTGTGAATAAGTGAACATGATCGTATGTAGTAAGCCATCTAACGGTTTTTAAATTAGCAACGTGCTAATCGGATAAACTATGTAACAGGTTATTTAAATATGATCATGCAGTAAGGATAGTTTTTTATGTTAATGTTCAATTAGATACATTTCGGTTGTTTAGTTACTGCATTACAACGATGCTTATTCAGATACACTTAAATATCGCACTAAGCTATCTAACTTTTTTAAATGAGCATTGTTGTAATTTGTTTTGAATTTCTGCGCTATCCGTCCATAATTTAACAATGAAAGATTAGAGGGAAGGCAACTAGTCATCACCGCCAACTCTTGGGTTACTCTTTTATCAACGAATAGTGGGATTTGCCGTTACATTATAACGTACACACGGCTGAGAGGGCGAGGTGGGATGGGGATTCGAACCCGCGACCCTCAGATTGCGAGTCAAGCGCCCTAACCACCTGGCCATGCCGGACCCACACATTGTTGTAAAGCGATAAACTATCCAACATTGTCTACATGAACATTGTTGTAATCTAATAAGCTGTCTAACTGTCGTGATGATCACTGTTGTAATCTAATAAGCTATCCAACATTGTCTACATGAACATTGTTGTAATCTAATAAGCTGTCTAACTGTCGTGATGATCACTGTTGTAATCTAATAAGCTATCTAACTGTCGTAATGATCACTGTTGTAATCTAATAAGCTATCTAACTGTCGTAATGAACACTGTTGTAATCTAATAAGCTATCTAACTGTCGTAATGATCACTGTTGTAATCTAATAAGCT
>NW_013670990.1:5177-23702 GCF_000517525.1 Limulus polyphemus | reverse complement strand
TTGTTGTAATCTAATAAGCTATCTAACTGTCGTAATGATCACTGTTGTAATCTAATAAGCTATCTAACTGTCGTAATGAACATTGTTGTAATCTAATAAGCTATCTAACTGTCGTAATGATCACTGTTGTAATCTAATAAGCTATCTAACTGTCGTAATGAACATTGTTGTAATCTAATAAGCTATCTAACTGTCGTAATGATCACTGTTGTAATCTAATAAGCTATCTAACTGTCGTAATGAACATTGTTGTAATCTAATAAGCTATCTAACTGTCGTAATGATCACTGTTATAATCTGATAAGCTATCTAACTGTCGTGAATGATCACTGTTGTAATCTGATAAGCTATCTAACTGTCGTAATGATCACTGTTGTAATCTGATAAGCTATCTAACTGTCGTGATGATCACTGTTGTAATCTGATAAGCTATCCAACTTTAACATGTTGTTACATGTATTTCAATTAATATTTTAAATTAATACTTGTCCTAAAAATATATTAATTAACTGCGTTGTTAGCACATTGGTGTAGTGGTGTAATACACGTGGAATGGTAAAAATTAAGTTCAAGGTCTTCTACTACTAAACGTGAACCAAAACAATAACATTAATTGCTAATGTTGGATAATATGGTAAGAGTGTATAGAAATAAAAAATAACGCTAACAACCTTATTTCTTTACAGAAACTTATTGCCTGCATTTGATTAAAAGCCAAATACGCAATTAGGCCAGGAATTAAAAGAAAAACAGTGAAAGGAGCATCAAAAGAAGGTTATGATATATTTGCTAGATTTGTTTGTTCTTTACTAGGAACGTCTGCACCTACAATGTTTAATCGATATATGTTATGAAAAGTCCATCATTTTATATCAACGATCCACTACTACTAATGTTAACATCAACGTAGAATTGAATTAACTTCCTAAACGACGATCTTTTATAAAGATACGAGGACATAAACAAGATTATTGATATTGTTACATCTTTGGTCGTTAGTTAATTTCCCGTATAATTTCTTTCCGAAGAAAATTTAGCGATACAAGTCCTTTCTTAAATAAAACTAGTTTATTCTTTCTCAATACAACTTTGAAATTCACTTAACAAACGCTATAATTCACAACGAACGACACACGCGTTTGACCCAACAATACGTCTCTATCTCTGTGTGCAGTTCAAATGCATTACATTGTTGCCGTCACTTCTTACCGGTCTTATATATACAAGAATATCGCATATCTAGTAACCTCTCGAGGCTTCAGGAAGGGACGTGAACGTTCGAGAATATGACGTGTTACTAAAGTCACGTGACCCCGCTGTCGTAACAATATCATCGTTCTAATAACTAAAATTTACTGCGTTAGAAAAGGGCTTTATGGGCTGTTTTCTTCTTTCTCGATTCTGCCCAGTTAGCTAAAGTTTCCATGGAAACTGTATATACGTGTCTGTTCCTTTGCAACCGTGGAATCGATACGTGACACATATTACGAATCTCATTTTACTATAATTACGAGTGCAAAGCGTACTTTTAGTTTGTGTTATAAGCACTACTTATGAGAGTTCATTCACGTACAGGGTGGGGTGGGGGAGCTTCGAGAGGGTTCGGCCGAATTCCCCTTTTTTGTGATATAAATAAAATACTGCCACTAAGTCCATGTTCATATGAACGTTCGACATCTGCTCTCCGCCGTTCGAATGATTATCTGTGGTGTACCCAAACCGAAGAAAGACTGAGTGCTCTAGCTTTAATACATAATCATTATGGCACTGCTATCAACATTGAAACTGTGTGTCAGATATTTATGGAAAAGCACCCCAAAAGAATGGAGCATGCTAACATGTTATTTCAGTTGTGCATATATGTACGTATATGATAGTCAATGTTTGAAATAGCTAATACACTACTGTTGTACATAATTGTTTAAATTAATAATATAATTTAATATTTAATAACTACTTTGTATGTAGATAGTACAGTACATTATTATCATAAAACATACATGTTTATGCTAATTTAAGTCTAGCTGCCCAAGCAGTTTTACAGCAGAATGATGGCTTGTTGACTTTTCATTGGATGTTTGTGGGTCTTATGTGAAAGGCCATGCGATTGTTTAAGCTATATTCCATGCAAAATTGCTTCTAAACTTAATCTCACAGTACCGATTTTTTTTACAAATTTTCTGGGGGTATGCCCCCAGACCCCCGTAACATAAGCATGCTTCGCATGCTGATTGTGCTCAGCACAATCTGTGTTGGCTTTTGATCACATCACAAAAATAAGGGATTCTTCCTAATACCGCGTTATGGTATTGGCATGAGATTAAGAATAACCAGAAACGATACGTGTATGGTCGTGTACATCTCTTTTACGAAAGTAATTTGTTTGCAGTGGGCAATATTTGCAAGAACATGTTATGTCAATCGAATTACAATTGAAAAAAAAAGATATAAATGAGTTTGAATTTCGTCCTATAATATATATTGCTGATTCCTAAAAAATATGAAAAACACACACAATTAAACCATTACTCCATCCCTAAAAAATGAAAAACACACACAATTAAACCATTACTCCATCCCTAAAAAATGAAAAACACACACAAATAAACCATTACTACATCCCTAAAAAAATGAAAACCACACACAATTAAACCATTATTCCATCCCTAAAACATTAAGAACACATACAATTAAACCATTACTCCATCCCTAAAAAATGAAAAACACACACACAATTTAACCATTACTCCATCCCTAAAAGATTAAGAACACACACAATTAAACCATTAGTCCATGAAACATGGATCATCTTATTTCGGACTAAAACTTTGACCTCAGAAGTCGTAACTAAACCTATTTGTCTTGAAGACATCTATAACCGTGTGCATAAGATTATATTTTCTTTCTGTTTGTTTATTGTTTTTTTTTATTTCGCGCAAAGCTACACGAGGGCTATCTGCGCTAGCCGTCTCTAATTTAGCAGTGTAAGACTAGAGAGAAGGCAGCTAATCATCACCACCCACTGCCGACTCTCGGGCTACTCTTTTACCAACGAATAGTGGGATTGACAGTCACATTATAACGCCCCCACGGCTGAAAGGGTGGGCATGTTTGGTGGAACGGGGTGTTTTCTTTCTATCAACTACATTTTTATTCTTTCCTGTAGCATTTACAGCTCTGTGTGAGACCCTTATGCGAGTAAAACCTTTAAAAGGTACAAACATAAAGCAGAGGTGAGAATATTGTAAAACTGAAAATACAGCTGTTTACTGTTATTCTCTAATCAGCAAACAATTCATTCTTAAGTATGTGTGAGCATGCGCACAAATTGTTTGTTTCTTAACTGAGCAAATCTGTGATAGATGAATGTAGCCAGGAAAGAGAATAAAATACGCGATACTTCATCGTAAATATCGAGAGAAACTTCAAATTTCAAAATAATTTGTATAAAACTTTACTGGGGGAGAGCCTCAAAACCATCTTAATTTATCAATTTTTGAATTTACAGCGAGTCAGAAACTAGTATCCGGGCGTCGCCTAGTGGTTAGCTGGCTCCACTTATGAACCTGAGGATTCATGATAGGTGACCCGTTACGGTTCTGCACTTTGGGGCCGTGGGTACCTTACAAGAGTAACTCTCAAATACCGCTATTTGATCAGCCAAACGTAACCCAAGAATTTGAGGTAGGTGCTGTTGACCAGCTGCCTTCCCTCTAGTCTGTCAGCTCGAAATTAGAGACGGATAGCCCAGTGTAGCACTTTGTACTAAAATTCTGAAATAGAGAAACAGTTACAAACACACAGAGAACCACACAGAGATAATTATTTTAAACATTTGCAGTTTTGTATTTAATAGAACTCATTTTTTATATGTGTGAGAATCGCTCTTAGTTATCATCATATTGTCTTGAGAATATAGAATCCATTAATTCACCCCTGAGAAGACTGAGAATATGAATGCTAAGTTACAGTAATCGTCATCAGTTGAACTATCAATCCTGGGTTAATTTAGAAACTTTATACTAGAATATACACTAACTCAATGTTAGGGATTTCATCATTTAAGTGATATTAAACTGATAGATTTGGTAATTTGACCTATGATTAGAAATTATCATCACTCACCCAGTGCTTGTCAAAATTACTAAAAACAAAGCACCTTTCATTTTCACACATGGTTCGTGATATTTCTGTTACATGTGATGATTTTTCATACAATAATTAAACTTACCGAATTAAGTAATTACTTTTAAAATGTCAGAACTTAATGAACCACAAGTGAGCTTGTGTTAAACTATTACATGTCCATATTGTTATGATGTCAGGTCCCTGAAAACTTAAGCGTTACTCATAAGAGGTTAATCATTAAAGCGCCTACATCCTCAGAGAGGAGTTGTACGAGGATGACGTCGAACTGACGTCAAAATCTTGTAACTCCAGGACAAGCCAGTTCTTATACTATAAGTGCTATTTATCTAAAGGAAAAAAAAGAGTTATTACCTAGAAACATTCTAGTATATGTATAACACAATCTAGAAATGTCATACTAACAGAGTAGAGGCTTGAGTGCTAATGCCCAAGAAACGTAAAAACCTTATATCGGTATTGGTATTTTTAACCTAGATTAGATACCTACAGGGTTGAGTCACAGCCCGTTCCTAATATAAAAAAAAAACTGGGAACTTCAAACCGAAAAAAAAAAAAGAATCACAAACGCGAAATACCTCTCAGAGCTATACAAACAGTATTAATATTGTCATTTTCAACCTGGACCACACTTTATACGTTCATAGATTAAATGGCCAGTCCAAAGACCCCCAACTAAGATTCAGGTATATCCAGTCCTAATTTTGAACAACTGACCAGAAGTAAAGCAGCTATTCAGAAACAGACACTTCCACAAAAGCTTGTTCCGACTTTCAACTCAATAACTGGATTGATTGTCACAATCAAATGCACTCCCTGAAGAAAGTACGGGGCATGTTCAGCAACATCGTGGCACAAACCTTGCACCTTCGATCCGCAGCCTGGCACGTCAATGAGCCTATATCTTAAATAAAACTTGTTTCTATTTTCTAACACTACTAGTCCAACATGGTAAACACGATTAATTTACTATCTATAATTCGTACTTATTGGTCTTTTAAAAATGTTTATATATCTTTCAATCATATTGATATATTTTAGCAAACGCAATTCACCAAGTCTAAACAAAAACTCTAACAACTGCCCAATGATATTACTAACTAGTGGCAGTTTTTAGCTATCGTAGAGTAGTTCTGATGAAATAAGTAGTCTATAAAAGAGGCATAGTGGCATGTCTGCGGATTTACAACGCTAGAAACCGGGTTTCGGTACCCGTGGTGGGCAGAGCACAGATAGCTCTTTGTGTAGCTTTGTGTTTAACTACAAACAAACAAAAACATTTTGTTTGTTTCTTAAATAAATAGTTGACTTCGGCCCCCTTTCGGAGAAATAAGCCGTTGGCTACAACAACACTTATTACGGTGTGAAAGCTTTTTCCAAGCTAGCGAATCATATATAAGCTATATTTTTAGTACCACTTTCTTTATTCAGTCCTTTAGGTTTTTTCAAGGCCTAAAATTTGTGATGGAAATCATGTAAACTGCAGATGTTTTTACATACATAATTTTATGTACATATTAAGTTACTCAACGCTAATGAGTCAAATACAAAATAAGGATGAATATTGTAACGACAGCGGAAGTCACGTGACGCTAGTAACACGTCATGAGATTCTAGAAGGATCATGTCCGTTCGTGGCAACTCTAGTCTTTTCTACGCGCCCTCTATTCTAATATATAAGCCGGCAAAAAAAGTGACGGCATAGATAATTGCAGACAGGCAGAGATGGAGACGGACAATTGAGTCAAGCGCGGTAGTGACAGTAAGTAAAGTGCGTGAATCTTTGTGAATCATAGCGTGTGTTTAAGTTAAAGTGACTGTGGAAATTAAGTGTATTGTAAAGTTGTATTGAGAAAGAATAAACTAGTTTTATTTAAGAAAGGACTTGTATCGTTTAAGTTTCATCAGAAAGAAATTATACGGGAAATTAACAAACGAACACAGAGACGTAACAATATAATGCAGGTGTTTAAGGTTAGGCGTGTACTTGATATTAAGTTGTAAAAATACTGATTTAACAATGACTTGTTCGTACATGAACCACAAAAACGTTATCGTTTTAACATGTGTAAAATATGATTAACAAAATTTAAGCGTATTTCATTCTCGCTAACACATTGAAACGTGTTCATGATTTATTCATAACGAAATATTTATAAGTAATATAGACAAAGAAATTAGAATTTAATCGCTTTAGCATTGTATATATATATATATACCCTGTCTGAGTATAGAATCTCGTTTGAGTACCATAATAATAACGAAGATTTAATATCTGGTAGATCTATGATGCAACTTCTCTTACCTGTCGATAGGTGTCTTCAATCGTTGGTATATAGCTCTCTCTAAACGTCCCCTGAATAAACCTTAACACCAATGAACTTTTCCCAACACCTCCTGCACCAAACACGACTACTCGGTAATCGTTGCTTTGTTCTGGCATTTTATTTCTAGGTAGTATTACCTCCTGGAATAAGAAATAGTAAGTTATATATATATATATATATATACATAAACCACAAAAAAATCTATGTGTCTATCTGTCTGTTTGTCCGTCATCTAACTACTCCTAGATCGCTGGGCCAATCTCAACCAAACTTTGTAGGATGATAATTTTGAGCAAGGGGCATGTTATTGGGTCCACAACCTCACCCCCATTATTGCTGTTATTGAGCATTTATTATCTTTGACGTTATTTAACTACACTCGTAGATGGCGCCACGTCTTTACACAATAGAAAAAAAAACTTTATTCAATTTTCTATAACACAACATGCACACAGTCTTATATATTTCAGATAGCGCGCTAGCACTCTCTATGGAAGAATTCAATGAAAAAATGTCCGCCACTATTGCAATAATACATAAACTCAGCTGAACTACTTTTGCCACTATCTCTTCCTACAAAGTAACCCTGACCATCGCACATTGTGTATCATGTTTTAATTATATGCACATTAAGTTATTAAAGCTTATACAAAACTTTTGGTGAGGCAATAATGAATATTACAATAATATGTTATGTTATAAATAAATTTTGTGAAAGTTAGTATTTTTGTGTTATTTATCATAGCATCCATTCGCACATTTTTTCAGTTCATAATTCGGACAAAGGACGAGTCTCTCAGCTTGTATTTTATATTTCTCACTAATAATTCATTTTTTAAAAAATTGATAAAGATAAAGTAATTGAACTTTATATGAATCATGTCATAACGTAGTGCCATTGATAAGCAGCCATAATGTCATGAGGTATTTCACAATGATTATTTTTGCACTTAACAAATGCAAAAGTTGTCATGGATATGTTGTGAAAGCAATATAGTTTGTTTACTAAAGATAGATAAATAGGCTTGATCTCTGATCTTATGTATGATTTATATACAATGCCTTGTAAAAGTATTCACCCGCTTCAAAGTTTCCACATTTTGTTGCCGTCTGAGCTTGCAATCATGAAACTTTCAAATTGTACTTTATATTTAGAATTTATACAATCTACTCTAAACTGAGAAGGCTAAAAAACGCCGATATTATGTAAGTAAGTTAGATTTTTAAAGAAAATTAAAATATTCAACCCCTTTGCTATGGTAATCAGTTCAGGTGCAAAAGATTAGTTTGAAAGGTCACAAAATTAGTGTAATTGTCTCTGTCTGTGTGTAATCAAGGTGGTTTAACTTGACTTCAGAGTAAATGCATCTGTTCAAGCCACAACTCACATAGTGATACAACAAACAAACCATGAAGACCAAGGAGCTTTCCAAACAAGTCAGGGATAACGTGGTAGAGAAACATATATCAGGAGAAGGTTACCAGAAAATCTCAAAGTCACTTTGAGTATAATGAAGTCCGTCAGTAAGAAGTGGAATGTGCTTCATACCACACAGTCACTGCCCAGATCAGGCCGCCCTTCCAAACTAAGCAGCCGGGCAAGCAGGAAATTGGTTAGGTGTGTCACTGTAAAGCTAACAATGATCTTGAAATATTTGCAAAGTTCCATATCTGAGATGGGAATCAGTTTCATATATCGACAACATCCTTGTCCTTGCACAAAGCTAGCCTATATGGGTGAGTGGCAAGAAAGAAACCAATATTGTAAAAAGTCATCTTAAATCTCGTATGAAGTTTGCAACAAAGCATGTATATGATACTGCAGACATGTGGCAGAAGTGTTTATGGTCAGAAAAGACATAAATTGAGTTTTTGGTCTGAATTCAAAGTGTTACACAGCAAGCGTAACACAGCACATCACCCAGTCAACACAATCCCAACTGTCAAGCATTGTGGTGGCAGCATCATGTTACGGAGATGCTTCTCATCAGCGGGGACTAGGAAGTTTGTCAGGATTGAGGGGAAAAATGGATGAGGCAAAGTACAGGCGAATCCTAGAAGAAAATCTACTTGAGTCAGCCAAGAATCTAAAACTAGGTCGAAAATTCACATTTCAGCAGCACAAGGCCAAAGCCACACTGGAATGGTTTCAAAAGAAGAACGTAAATGTCCTAGAGTGGCCCAGCCAAAGTCCTGGCTTGAATCCAATAGAAAATTTATCGCGAGACTTGTAGATTACAGTCCATCAACGATCCCCAATGAACTTGTCAGAATTGGAGTAATTTTGTTAGAAAGAATGGGCAAAAATTACACCATCCCATTGTGCAAAGCTGGTAGAAACCTATCTAAAAAGACTCACAGCAGTAATTGCTACCAAAGATGCTTCCATCAAGTACTGACTTAAGGGGCTGAATAAGTATGAAATCAGCAAATTTCAATTTATATATTTTCTTTGCAGGTTTGCTGACAATCAACTTCCTTTACACATAACAGTGTTAAGTTTGATCATTAGAGTTTTGAATGAAAACAAGTTCATTAAAAAATTTATATTATTTGTATTTCATCAAAATATAACCTTTTTGGTAGAGGATGAATACTTTTGCAAGGCACTGTAATCTTATGTTATCTGAGGCCACGATATTTTGTCTATAGACTGCTTGCCGCATATACTTTGGAAAATTTTTTCAACTGTGTAGAATGGTAAATATTCCATAAATAACTCTTCGAAAACAGACTTAAAGATTGTGTTTCATGGGGACTTACTTAATAAGGCGGCCTTCTTATCAGCTCAGCTATCGGCGTTTTACATAACTAACTCCAAGCTCTCTAATGACAGAGTTTAGAATTACGGCTCATTCACCCAAGAATCCAACAAACAAGCCGCTTTATTCAGCCTGTGTGAAGCCAATGAATGTTTTTACTTGAGATGGGTGTGTTGACACAATATTTTAAAATTAAAACTATTATAAGCTTTTTTCATCTTTGTTTGGATAAAATCAAAGAAAAACAAGCACATAGACAATTTTGTTTGCTGAATATGCCCACTCTCTCTATACGATAATCCCAACTCGGTGTAAATTCATTTCATATGGGTGAAAACTATCATAATCTAAGTATAGTTTGACATATACAGCTTTAATGTGAACGCTATGTTTTATTCTTCTTCTTCGTTTCAGCTGACATACCTCGTGTAATGAAGAAAGAAACAACAAGCAAATATCCTCCCATTTTTTTAGTAAGGGTTTTGTTTCGAAGTAAACATGATTACAGGAGAATGCAGGTGTTTCATGGTATGTTGAAGCTTTACCTTGATAGTGAGGTTGTAGAAATGTTAATATTTTAGATGTTACCAGTAATATAGAACACAACAAAAGACCAGTTTCAAACAATAGAATTGCCTAAACAATTACTAATTTCATTAGCAAGTATATTATTTTGAATTAATTTCTTGTTACCAAATATTTTCAGTGTGCCGAATGTATGCTGCACGCTGTTCTCTGTATGCCATAAAACAATGCAGTTTGATTGATTTTGTGTTATATTATTAATATTTTTATGTTTAAACACGATTCAAATAATCTATAGAGTCTAGACGCAACCATCTTAGTTTAATATGAGTAAACCATCTTTCAAACTATATTGAGGATTAATATAATACTTTATAAAATCCACACTAAATGAATAATAATGGAATCAGGAAAAACAACCAGAAAGAAAAACCTAACTCAAAAAAAAAATATTCCAATATCAATATCGAGTGACAAATAGAAATAACTGCGACCTTCAATAATTAACTCTCGCTCTTAGTGAAGCTGCTGCAGAGTATTTATTCATAGAGTAGGTCACGAGAGTTCAACCTCATGTGTTCATAAATTTACATACTCTTCTGCTACATTAATAGTATCTATACGTCACCGCTAGGGAAGCTGGTGTCAGTTTTATCATACACACATATATTTACTCAAAATACAAATGATTATGTAGAAGGTGAATTAACGTTTTAATGCAACTAAATATTCATAGATAAACTAAACGATAAAAGGAAATAATAAATGAACGATAAACACAACCAATAATAGAAATGTAGAATATGCTATCTCACATGATGCTTTTGGTACCACTTCCTCTATCTTTGATCGTTCGTAGTCTCATGGTCTTAATCACTCACTATTACCCTATATTACAATTTGCTTCGTAACAAGCTCCTTTACAAGATGACGAGCTCAGTTTTAGACCACATATCTTAACACATTTTCTACAGACCTTCCACTGTACGAGAACATCAGCTTCCCAGACCACCTCTAAAGGACAAAATAAAAACATTTATCGGGACAGCATCGGAAAATATTTATGAACAGGTGATCGAATATTTTCCTCTCGTTTGGCTGGAGGTTTAGTTTCAGGACCCATTGCTCTGTAATGGCTCTGCTGTAAGAGTTTTTTGTTTTTTTTTACTTTCACAGAGAACTCTGAAAGTTCCCTTCATCGAAATGTTGTGTCATTCAGTTCTACAACGTTTAAAATCTCGCTATACAAATAACCTTCCTTGGAAAAAAATAAATTGACATTTGTCTCCAATAGTAAGTCTCACCGTGGAGGCATTACATTGTGGGATGTGAAAAAATATATATAGAAGCTGCTGTTCTCATGCTCTAGTCACAGTAAAAATAAAACATGAATAAACTACTAAAGACAATTTGTAATAAAACAGATAAATAGTTGACTAATTGGTTGTATATTGAAGGAGGGGCAAATAGATGTCTAGCATTGCAGTGGAACAAGGTGGAACTCTCGATCTTTTACTAAACCTGAATTTTTATAACGGTAAAATCGGGTTTCGATACCCGCGGTAAGTAAAGCATAGATTGTCCATTGTGTAACTTTGTGCTTACCAACAAAGAAATAAATCGAAATTCCATTTATTAGGTATAACTTGATTTACTTCTATCATATGTTGGAGACCAGTTAGCCATTGATTATCGTACAAGAACACTAAATAAATGTCTTTATCTTCTTCCTGGTTCAACCATTACTATCTTCAGTAGAACGATTACATAGTTCAAATTGTATTAAATTAATTTGATTTTTTTCTTTTGTTTTCAAAGTGGATAACATGTATCATCTAAGCTAGTTTCATGTATAGGTAACGATAATTTCCATTATTATGACTCAATGCAAGTGTGTAAAGCTAGAAAACCAACAAAAGAAGTGGCTAAATTGGGATTTTAAAAGAGGCGTTACTATCTTTTGTGATCCACTTTGTAGTAGCATGGTCCAGTCAGAAAACTAGGAACACTAATATCTTGAATCGTCATGAGGCAGAACGCCGTTCTGGACCATTCAGCCCATGTTTAAGCCCTGGATATTAGACCAAAAACCAACAATCAGTGTGGAAATACAAGACCACGAAATTTTCATTCATTGTGAAACCAGGTATACACTTCATGCAAGAGTGTACCATTAGCAAGTCAATACCAAGTATAAGGATGTAAGGCCAGGAAACCAACAGTAAAAGTGTAAAGCCTGAAAGACAATATTCAGTATGGAAATGTAGGATGAGGAATCCAACAACCGAGAGAGAGTTGTAAGTCCAGGGACCCAACTTTCAGTGTACATACTAAGATCAAGAAACCAATAGTTAATGTAGAGTTGTAAGTCCAGGGACCCAACTTTCAGTGTACATACTAAGATCAAGAAACCAATAGTTAATGTAGAGTTGTAAGTCCAGGGACCCAACTTTCAGTGTACATACTAAGATCAAGAAACCAATAGTTAATGTAGAGTTGTAAGGCCAGGGACCCAACTTTCAGTATACATACTAAGATCATGAAACCAATAGTTAATGTAGAGTTGTAAGGCCAGGGGGGGGGGACTCATTGTGAAGCCCAAGACTAGGCGAGGTCTGTTATATATATAATTATAAAGAATTTCAAAATTGTGAACATTGAAGCTTCTTTATTATCACGTGAAATAAACCTACAGAGGTGAACGAAGCAAATTAAAAGTGGGGAAGGATTTTTTTGCCTGATCGAAGCAAGGGAATGTGTGCTACAGGAATAATTGAGAGGCACCCATTACGGCTGGGTTCTGGGGCTCACCTTAGGCCCTAGATTAAATTGTATGCATTCTCCTGATTCTCCCGAGAGAAATTTTCCTAATTTGATGCATTTTTATTGGGACAGATTGAAAGTGGGGGCCAGACCCCCCCCTGTTCCCCAGCTTCCTACGCCATTGGCCTATATCAACTACTTGATTTTGATAAACAGAACTTACCAATAGCGTATTCTTCCAAACCTATTTAGTCGCTCTTTAAGTAAATGTCGTCCACAAATGTCCTCGTAGCAGAGAATGTAGTATATTTAAACTTTAGTCCTATATTCTCTATATTCTTGGCCGAATACCATAATAAAACAACGAAACCCAAATCTTGTCTCACAGCAGTAGAGTGCACATATCTTTAACAAACAAATATATATATAGAAAATATAAAATAACTTACCTGATGAGAAAGAAAATTATAATCTCCAAAGAAACGCAGAATTATTCAGTAGCAACAAGATTTATTTCTTTGTCAGTTCTGAACCTAGCCAACTGAATTTGTATATTTTCGCTAAGGTGATAGCAAGATCGTGAATACTGACGTTTTAAGACTCATGTCAGTTAGAGTAACCATCACCATGTGTGAAATCTGAAGATATCAATGAATGGGAGAGAAAAGCGTAAATCGCTTTCCCTTTGAAACTTTTACTGCCTTGTAGTGCGAACTAACAGCGCAGATGACGTCTGTGTTTCTATGGAAACTGTATAATAACTTATTGATCATGAACTATACCTCAAGGACATGTGTTAAGAGTTTTTCCTAAGTATGTCCTAACACCCACTACCTCGAGATCCGGAATTATGAGCGTGGGAAAGATCTCAATTACCACTTTAATCCATTGTATCAAAACATTATCAAATCCAACACGGATGAAAGAACATGAAAATTAGATGATAAGTAGAGAATGGTTTCACCACGCTAAAACCCACGCCGTATAAAAGCGGGCCTACCAGTGAAGCCCACGAACCTTGTTGAAAAACTTGGTCTTCTATTTCCAAGTTTACTAAAGTTATTATTTATTCATTACAAAGGTACTATTATTAAAGATAAATACTGAAACTGAAACTAAAAGAACACATTACAACAAGAAAATGTAAATAAAAAAGGTGTGGTACTGATTTCGTTTGTTACAGAACTCTACATCAAGTAGATAAATATTCCACAAAACTGTAAAAATAGAGAAAAAACTGAACGAAAAGGACATTTGAGAACCATAATGCAACTGGTACATATGGAATAATATGAAGTTAAAGTACATGATATGCTATCTATATGTTTTATTGCAACTCATTTATTCACTAAACAACCTGTTCTATATTCCTAATGCTCTTATAGACGCTTGACTAATTAAAAACGTAATATAACTTTAAATGCCTTAAATTGACTCGGCGTACTTTTCAACAAACGTATTCAACACATTTCGTGATATTTTCAAAATTAAAAATATAATAACGTATAAACAAATCCGTGAAATAAAATCCCTGTTTAAAGAGTTTAAAGTACATATGCTTTGTTGCTCTTCTGAGGAACTTTCCAAACAAAATATTTTGTTTAAAAAATACGCTCTGCCACTATATATTTGTATATTAATATGTTAACAGGTGAACTACGTTCTATTTCCCGCTATTTTTGTTTTTGTGTTATATGTGTAATCTATCCGAAAACCAAAAACGTTTGTATAGATTCAATAAAAAGAATGATCTTTGTGTGAATTTTTGTTATTCTTCAAAACGTGTAATTTCGGTGAAAAGAAGAAAGAATACGTTAATGACTTTACATCAAAAAATAATAATAAAATCGTTCAAAGTGATAATAAGTGAGTTATTAACTGTCTGACGAAAAGCTGCTGTTCACATACACTTCGAAAAAAAAAATTAATTATCACAGACCAAAGCCAATAAGCCAAAAGGATTCCACAAGAAGCGGGGAGAGGGTAATCTGTTGTGTTTTATTATGCTAAAATTCTAAAATATTTGTATTTTATTAATTAATATGAAGTGCATGACTACAAATGCTGTATTTACTAATTTAACAGACTGATGAGGATAGTAACACCATGTCCATACTTTAAAAAAGATTTTGCTAATTTGTTCTGAAGCATAAAAACAACTTTTCTTTACGTTCTTGCTATGTTCACCATGTAAAGTTCTGGTTACCAACTGTTTATGTTTCTTGCGTGGTTTGATCGTCAGCTTCTTGGATTTTATAAATTTGGCTTAAAACTTAGGCATTATTAGCAAAAGCAAAACTTGTTATGAAAGGACCAAAGATGGAAAAGAATTATTCTTGTCAACAGCGTACCTTTGAAAAGCTGATAGAAGCAAGAATGAGGTTTGGAGCACGCCCCACACCGGAATATTCCCACAATTAGCTTATTAATTTGGACTTATTTTAATGCAGTGGAGGTTAAGATATAATAAAAATCAGCGAAATAAATGCTGGTGAAATGAAAGTGAAAATAAGTAGTTTAATGGCGAACGTACGTGACCTGTTATATTTAATATCTTTATCTTTCGACTCTTTATATTCACAGAGAAATTCATTTTAGAACCTCTATATATTTATAGTGCGAGTCATTATTTTGGAACAAAAACAAAGTTCAGGTTGGAGGGAATCGTAAACCTAACGAAATTTAGGGGGGTAATTTGGGTGCTGACCCACCCTTCTGTTTCGATGCCTATATGTATGATAATATAACACTAGAAACTATTTGTAGTTTAAAGTTTAAATATACGTTTGAATTAAATATATAACAAAGATAGAAAATGGAGCTTAAAATACAATTTAATCTAACACATTTAGGAATACATAAAAAACAACTATAAAACTTTTTTGAGTAGTTTTAAAATATTATTACTTTTCTTGCGTAAGTTTAACAGGGCTTTTCGAGTCTCATTTATGCTAACACTATCATGTGACACTGAGGAAATAACATTCTTACTCAATATCTTGTAAAACAGAGTAAAGAAAAACTAAGTTTGACAGAAAGGTTCACATATAGATCTTCAAATAACGAACTTTAGGGATTTCCTAAGGAGCTGTTATTATTATTATTATATTTTAACAAACACATACACTCTCATCCATAGACTTTATTAACAGAAAATGCTTTGCAGTAATAAGACGAAACTGAAAAATTACTATTATTGTTTTCTAACATAAAGATAATTGTTTTATCACATTTTTGGCCACATTCATTCTCCTCTTTTTATGTTTAGAATACGTGGAAATTGACTTCACCTCTCTTTATTATGTATTTAGTATTGGTATTCGCAATCTGAACAACTCGTTTAATAGCTAATGATGTTTTTTGTAGTAAGAATATTGCGAACTAACTTTTTGATGGAATTTGAAGCAATTTCCAAATAATAAACAGATGTTTTTCTTTTATTTTATTTATTTATTTTTTGTAGCAGAAGTTTCTTTTTTGAATTATCCAATATGATAAAATTTATTCTAAACCAAAATATAGCGCAGCCCAAAGTCCTTTAAAACCCTGCTTCAACTGCTGGTGGCTGTGGGAACAGTCGTTCAGTTTTCACACAGAGTAGAGTGATGACTTAATGACGTCACTCACTTTACGTCAGTTGTTCTTCTCATACCTCAATGGCATATATAAAGGTTGATTAATTTTCATATCGAGCGTAGATATTTCACCTCCTTACGCCACTCAGTTTACGTCAGTTGTACTTCTCATACTTGGATCGAGTAGATAAGCCTTATGTGGTGACGTTTTTAGACAGGGTACTGTCCTAACAAATCATATTGTCCTACCAACAGTAGCACTTACGTGCTGGTGCTTAGGCAGGGATAACCTCGCCATATCGCTAAAGTGGTAAACTGAAGTGAGATGGGAAGTGAAAGTAAGCCTTTTTTATATTCTGAGATTGAAACAGTTAAAAGTATTAGGTAAACGTTTTCGTTACAAGAAACTTTCAATCATATTCTGATTTATGGCCATTATTATATTTTAAACATTTTTTGGCAATACGAAACAAGGCTTATCTGATCGATCAAGGTATGGAAATAACAATGACGTAAATAATATAACGTTACGAAGCGAGATCGTTCTTCTCAATGAAGTAGGACTTTCTATATTTACGTAAACTTGGACTTTAATTAGGAAATAACGTAACAGAGCATATACGAGTGTGAAGTCTCTTCAGGATCATAAGCATGCAAGCATAGATTAGGAGCTGAATCATAACTAATGTAATTAACTTGCACATTTAAAATGTTAACGTTAGTAACCTATATTCCACCTATTCAAATGAGCGAGACAATTTATGTAATTAAAAACTTTGAGAGATATTCTTGTTTATTAGTTACAGCGACTAATTTACATCATATTAGTTATAACATTCCGAAATACTAAAAGTAAAAACTTTTTTATCAATAACTTGAACAAATATTTTACAGTATTTTATTAACATGACCATCAATATTTTATAAATATAACAAAGTGAGTGGCCATGTTTTTTGTTAGTTTCCTAACAGTGGGAAAAACCTTTGGCCAGAATGATTCAGTTAAAAACACGTGAATGACTTCAAACCACAGAAAAATTACACTGTTGTTCAATAGTAATATTATAAGCTCTCTCTCTCTCTCTCTATATATATATATATATGTGTGTGTGTGTGTGTATTTAATGTTATAGTTTGTTTGTTAGCTAGAGGAAGATGTCATTTATCAGTTAGAGGAAGCTGCGGGACGTTAATGATAATATTATGTTTAGTAAGTTAAAATAGGCCTAGAATTTCAAGAAAACTCCGAAGTATGTGATTTAAAGTCTTGTTCTAAGGATGTGACGTAAAGTTCTAGTAAACGTAGATTATATAACGACGTTCCATGAAGCTTTAGTTAGTTGAATTGAAATTAGATTAAAGGAAAGTTGTTTCAAGAGTGATTTCCAAGGGTGAGTCTGTGTTAGCTAACGCACTATTTTGTACAAGTAAGTTGATTTTTATTTTGAGTAGTACAGATAGTGTGGCTAAAGACTTAGTCCTACAAGTTACAATAGTATTCGAGTTTGTAATAATGTTGAAAGAAGAAATAAATTCAGTTACTTTCGTTTAAGTGGACTGAACGTCTAATTATTTTCATCTGATAATATGTAAGAACCAAGTCACAACTTATGATGTAAGAAGTGGGATTATTTGATGAAAATGAAATAAAAGTACAATAGCATTTTTACTAAACTTGAACTGTTGAAGAGGGCGACCACGAAATCAAGTAGTGAGATCCAACCATTACTTGAAATGATGAAATTATTTAGAGAAGTTAAAGAAGAAATAGGTAGAAAATTAGAAGAATGTGGCAGGAAGTTAAGAGAGTAGTTAAGAAGAAAAAAAAAGACGTTAGTAAGAATCAAAAATATTGTTACGCCTCCATTCGTTAGTTAATTCTCCGTAAAATTTCTTTCCGATGAAACTTTAGCGACACAAGTCCTTTCTTAAGTAAAACTGGTTTATTCTTTCTGAATACAACTTTGCAATACACTTAATTTCCACAGTCGCGCTATAACAAACGCTATAATAAATAACGAACGTCTTACGTGCTCGACTCAACTGTCAATTATACACACTGTTGCCGTCAGTTCTTAGTGGCTTATATATATACATAACTACCGCATATCTAGTAACCTTTCGAGACTTCATGAACCTTCGAGAATATGACGTGTTACTAGAGTCACGTGACCCCCGCTGTCGTAACACTGCCCCTTCCTTAGTATTGTTCGTCCCGAACAATAGCCACTTATATTAAACCAATAGATAATTAACAATAACTTAATTAAATGTGTAGAATTTACAAACACAAAATTAAAATTCAACAAAGTCTCTTAATTTTACAGGACATATCTTCTTCTGTACTGGTCTCCGTCTCCTTGGCTTCTGCTTCATGTGGGGCTCACCTGCTTCATCAGGAAACGTCCTATCATTGGTAACAGTCAC
>NW_013670990.1:0-4177 GCF_000517525.1 Limulus polyphemus | reverse complement strand
ATTGTGCTCTATATGCTTCCCATGGTGCCTTTCCATCGAATTCCTGTGGCTTCCTTCGTACTGGATCACCCCTATTGCTGACATTCATATCTGCAATGTGACTTCTAACAGGACTGAAGATGTCTGCGTTAGGGTTTAGCTGTGGGGTCTGGAAGGGGCTTTCCATTGTCTGGGGCTGATTAAGTCGATGGGTAATGTATCCTCCTTGTGTAAAAGACATTAAATCATCCTTTAATGTATCTAATTCGCTTTTAAATTTGCTATTGTTTTCCATTTGTACTTCTTGCCACTGTTGTTGACTTTCCTGTAACTGTTGGAGACTTTCTTCCTGTTTATTTTCTTTCTCTTCCATCCACTGCTGTAGTCATCTTTTTGTTCATTTTCTTTCTCCTCCAACCACTGCTGTAGTCTCTCTTCTTGTTTATTTTCTTTTTCCTCCAACAGCTGTTGTAATCTCTCTTCTTGTTCTTCTTGTGTCTTTTCTTTTTCTTCCAACAACTGCTGTAATCTCTCTTCTTATTTATTTTGCTGTTAGAGTTGCCACTGTTGCAGGTTTTCTTGTAACTGCTCTTGTCTCTCTTCTTGTTTCTTTTCTCGTTCTTCTTGTTTCTTTTCTTTTTCCTCCAACAACTGCTGTAATTTCTCTTCTTGTTTCTTTTTCCTCCAACAACTGCTGTAGTTTGACTTGCCGCTTCTCGTTTCCATTTTTTATCCCATTTCTGACACCAATTTGTTACGCCTCCGTTCGTTAGTTAATTTTCCGTATAATTTCTTTCCGATGAAACTTTAGCGACACAAGTCCTTTCTTAAGTAAAACTGGTTTATTCTTTCTGAATACAACTTTGCAATACACTTAATTTCCACAGTCGTGCTATAACAAATGCTATAATTCACAACGAACGTCTTACGTGCTCGACTCAACTGTCAATTACACACACTGTTGCCGTCAGTTCTTAGAGGCTTATATATACAAGACTACCGCATATCTAGTAACTTCTCGAGAATTCATGAACCTTCGAGAATATTATGTGTTACTAGCGACACGTGACCCCCGCTGTCGTAACACTATATTAGATTCAAGACAATATTGATTAAACAATCTGTGATATAGATATTACAACAACAGGTTTAAAGAAGCATGGGAAGGCTTTAATACCAAAATTAAAGAAGTACAGCAGGGCTGTAATGATAAAATTAATAAAGTCAAAACTGAAGTAAAGAAAAACATCAACGAGGTAGAAAAAAAACATTAGTGACAGAATAATAATCATCTAGAAAATGAATTATTAAATGTAAAGAATACATCAGCCACACCTCATTATGCATTTGCCCAATAGTTCCAACCAAAAACATTATATACTACCAGATATAGTATAGAATATCTTATTTGGTCTACACCTATTACCACTCGTGCTGAAGGACCTTCCTGGACTGCTCCAACTACAACATTAGACAATCCAGTTCCAGAGTTTAGCTGGCCAATTTAACATTAGCCAATCAGAAAACGATCAAGCATTGGTAGCTACCTTGTCTAACAGGTTTGCTACATGGCATGGAAAGAAACATCGAAAGCTAAGTTCTGGAACAAAGTACGAAGAAAAAAAAAGAGACTTTAGCTGAATTTGCAGAAGATTTGGTAAGGCTTGCCCAGCTATCTTCCCAGATGCTCATTGTGAGATAATGGACTCCACGGCATTTAACCAATTTATAGATGACATAACAGATAAAGATATGAGAATTAGGCTGAAGCAGAGTACATGTACATCTTTAAAGGAAGCTCTTCACTTAACGATAGAGCTTTAATCCATCAAAGTTGCAGATAAACTACTAATGGATCCATCAAGAAGTTATGGGAATATTAGATACTATATTATTGAAATATCAGCTATATTAAAGATAGTCCAGAAAAACTAGAATAATTTACTAGACAACTAGTTATGTAGAATGGAGGAAAGAAATCACAAGACAATAGGTGCTTCATGTGTAACTTGAGAGGACATATTGTCAGGAACTGAAGGTAAAGGCCTGCCTGGAATGAGAATCAATAATTGGAAGAGGTAACTGTTATATTTGTAGGAAATATGGTCATTACAGCCGACACTGTAAGGGTTCAACAACTGAAAATATTCCATCTGTCCAAAATGAGAGAACAATGTCATTATTTGAGGGAAATCGTCCACTGGCCTATTGATGTAAAACTTTGCAGCATGCTGAGTGACACTTGTTCCACAGCTACAATTTTTCATCCCGATTTGTTAATGAAAGATGGGAAATTGCATCCAGAGATGAAGAAGAAAGAGAGTTTGGTGGGAACAAACTATGCATCACGATGTGTGAGTAATTGACATTGAAGAAGAGTGCATCTTGGGAACTGATTTCATGAGGAGACATGGATGTGAGGTTAGGCTAGTTTAATATAGCTTCATAATCAGTAATTAGGAAACACCTATGTACTACATGGCAATTACTACACTAGAGGTCGAATTTCCGGTGGAAACAGGGCAGTGGTCTTTTCACCACCAAGAAGTGAAATATGCATACCAGCAATAATAAGACTTCATCTACTGACTGGAGCTTAGTAGAACCAAATGCTTTGGCATGTCCTGAGGATTGGTGGTTGGAAGATTCGTAGACGTGAAGAATAAATATGTGTTCAATTTCACTTAGAAAAGACTTAAATCAGTAGGTGAAACCGAAAGGATGCTGTGTAGTGAAAGCTGATAAAACTGGATATCATTGAGGCATCATGGTATAGCTGAACAATTCTCATCGCAAGAAAGTACAAACTCTAAAGTTAAGTAGGTTTTCAAGAAAAGGTAATCCAAATCAAAGGTTTTCTATAGTGATTGTCTTTGGAAGTTTGTTGGTGAGAGAACATCAAACTGAGTAACCCCAGAGAAGAACTTGTCAGCAGAAACTCAACCTGCTGAAGAGCCTGGAGTTCCTGACGAAACTGCTTTTAGGGGATCATTAAGGATGGAGTCACCAGTTGATTCATCTGACCATGTACTCAGGAAGAACTTCTATAGCGACAGGACGACCAGAGATAGCAAGGGACAAAATGCCATTCCATCTATATAACTTAGGCCTCAGAAGAGAAAAATACGAAAAAGACTTGGTGAATGGATAATCTATTGTAGCATCTTATTTTATTTTTAACTATTTTTGTATTAAAATTGTTCAAGGGATTCACAGTATTGTAAGCTATATATATATATTGTTACGTCTCTGATCATTTGTTAATTTCCCGTATACTTTTTTCGAATGAAACTTTAGCGATACAAGTCCTTTCTTAAATAAAACTAGTTTATTTTTTCTCAATACAACTTTGCAATACACTTAATTTCCACAGTCACTTTAACTTAAACCCATGCTATAATTCACAACGATTCACGCACTTTACTTATGGCTTGACTCGATCTGTCTCTATCTCCCTGTCTGCTATTCAATTATTTACGCCGTCACTTCTCGGTCTTATATATACAAAATAGAGGGCGTCAGGCAAACACTCGAGCCTTCAGGAACGTTCGAGATACTCATTACGTGTTACCAGCGTCACGTGACTTCCGCATCCACTTAAGTTAAACCAATAGATAATTAACAATAACTTAATTAAACGTACAGGATTTACAAACACAAAATTAAAATTCAACAAAGTCTCTTAATTTTACGGGACGTATCTTCTTTCATACTGGCTTCTGCTTCAATTGAGGTTCATCTGCTCTATCAGGAATTGTCCTATTATCGGTAACAGTCACATCAGTGGTAGTAACTTCATCAAGGGCTTCACTGTTTCCCTTCACTAAACCAGATAAAGTTTCTTCTTCGACAGTGGCCTTTCCAGGTGACACGTTTTCAGCGGCGTCTTTTGCGCCGTTGTTCACTTTATCCCAACTGAAATGTCCTGGATCGTTATAACGCCAAAGCCTGTTGCCACGCACCACCTTTGGCTTACCTCGCCGACCACATTTTATTTGGAAAGTCACGTCTGAGAGACGATCTACTATGTCATATGGGCCTTCCCATGGAAAAGACAACTTAGGAGACTTCCCACAGTGCCTTCCCATGGAATTCCTATGGCTTCCTTCGTATTAGATCACCCCTGTTGCTGACATTCATATCTGGGATGTGACTTCAAACAGGACTGAAGATGTCTGCATTAGGGTTTAGCTGCGGG
>NW_013670989.1:42308-67293 GCF_000517525.1 Limulus polyphemus | reverse complement strand
AATACTTTGATAGTTGTTTTATATATACTCCTAAAGTTAACACTTCGATAGTTGTTTTATATATACTTCTAAAGTTAACACTTCGATAGTTGTTTTATATATACTTCTAAAGTTAACACTTTGATAGTTGTTTTATATATACTTCTAAAGTTAACACTTCGATAGTTGTTTTATATATACTTCTAAAGTTAACACTTCGATAGTTGTTTTATATATATACTCCTAAAGTTAACTCTTCGATAGTTGTTTTATATATACTTCTAAAGTTAACACTTCGATAGTTGTTTTATATATACTCCTAAAGTTAACACTTCGGTAGTTGTTTCATATATACTCCTAAAGTTAACACTTCGATATCGAAGTGTTAACTTTAGGAGTATATATAAAACAACTACCGAAGTGTTAACTTTAGGAGTATATATAAAACAAATGTCGAAATGTTAACTTTAGGAGTATATATAAAACAACTACCGAAGTGTTAGCTTTAGGAGTATATATAAAACAACTACCGAAGTGTTAACTTTAGGAGTATATATAAAACAACTATCAAAGTATTAACTTTAGAAGTATATATGAAACAACTAGTATATATAAAACAACTGAAGTGTTAACTTTAGGGATAGTTGTTTTATATATACTCCTAAAGTTAACACTTCATTCTGTTTCATTTTACTTTCGATCGATTGTCTTGTCGGAAACCATTTGATCTTCAGTTCTACCAGCAACTCATTTTATAGTTGGCTACAAATTCTGGCCTTAAAAGTTAGATTGGGTCGTATCTCTTCTGATCGTGATACGAAATGCTTTTCTTATTTTTCCCCCCCAAAAACTAAATTCTACTGACTCAGTTACAATAAAACTAGGTAATTTCTTCTCGTAACGTATCCTATCTGATGTTTTATGAGGTTTGGAGTGACGACATTGGTTTCTAAACGATAAGCATATAAGAATCTGCCTTTGTCAAGTTGGCCTTCTTCCAGGTCCTTGCAGGGAAAGGACAATTCTCGAGATGAGAGAATGGTGGCTCAATCAAAAGTGAGGTGATTAACTTTAAGGAAAATTTTTTCGAAAATAACTTCGTTGTTGAACGACATTCTAATTCGTGTAGTTTTTGTTGCCAGTATTTGCTTTGTGTTGTTGAGTTTAATTATCTTTTGGCTTAAAAAACAACGGTGCAAGTTGAAGAAATCTTGAGACATTCAAAATATAGACTTAATGAAAAATATTGAAATCGAACTCATACAGATGATTCAATGCATACTGATTATAAAACAACAACAAAAAGCTTGGCATCTTTTTCCAAAACTCGCCTCTAAAGTCTATGGCAGTTAAAACTCAACAAAATGCTTCCATTTTTAGAACTTAGTTACTTTCTTTTATCATATTTTCACATTTTAGCGCCCTCTGGTAGTTAAAAATTATGTATATTAATATTTGTCCGCTTCTGTATTTCTATTTAACCTTATTTTAAAACAAAAATTCTAAATAAAAAAGTTTGTTTTTGAATTTCGCGCAAAGCTATAGGAGTGTTATCTGAGATAGACGTCCCTAATTTAGCAGTGAAAACTAGAGGGAAGACAGCCAGTCATCACCGCCCACCGCCAACTCTTGGGCTACTCTTTAACAACGAATAGTGGTATTGACCGTTACATTATAACGCCCCCACGGATTAAAGCGCGAACATGTTTGGTGGGACGGGGATTCGAGCGCCCTAACCACCTGGCCATGCCGGACCCAAATGAAAAAGTAAACAGCTAATTCTTCAGAAATACTCTTCTGGAAAATAATAGTTCTGGAATGTTCTCATTCCAGCATCTTATCTCTGAATCGTATCTAGAGCACAGCTGCTTTTGCTGTTGGATACATTTCTATGATAGTTCTCACAGTAATATATTTTTTCTCTAAAAATTCTACGTTTGTTGCTATGCATGTCATGATTGTAGTTACTATTTTCCTTCTTTGTCCTCAAAAGGAAAATAATGCTGTTTACGAAATCAAACTATCATGCAGCTTATGATTTTGAGTTAGATCTTTTGTTCCTTTAGTCTATTAGAATCTTGTACGTCTTCCATTTTAATGGCAACAATAGTGGACATTTCATGGAGTTATTTTACTTATTTTGTTTAATTCTACAAATAAGTTAAATTTTACGAAATTTAATCCTCTACCATGCAGGAAGCTTTATTTTTCCTTTACTTTTCGAGAGTAAGTTTCACTATAAGCTACCACTTAAAGACGAGTGAGCAAGGACCCGTATGAGATAAAAAAATTTAATGAAAACTTAGTTTCATAATATTTTTATTACAACTGTAAGTGGCTCGTTTTTAGATAGTGTCATTGTTAAATACAACAGCTAATATTTATACCGTGAAAATCAGTGTTCCAATATTCGCCGTGTACCTTACTATTGGTGTTAACAATGTATCTCGCTGTTGATATTAACAACATATCTTACTGTCAGTGTCAACAATGTACTTCACTGATGGTATTCACAATAAACCTCCCTGCTAGTATTGGTAATAAATCTTATTGTTGATATTAACCATGTATGTATACATCGAAGCTCATAACTTTTTTAAAAATCATAACATTTTGAATCACAACCACAGACAAACAACAAAATCATATGAATTAGTTATAATACATAACGGTAGTGAAAACATTTAATATTGTATCAAAAACTTTGTATTTTATGTTTATTCAAAAAAACATTCTCTGAGCCTGTTGCAAGAACTATTTGATTTCAAATATTTTGATCTTAGGACAGGTTCTGTAATAGTTCCAAACGATAAAGAAAATTCAAGCTGTATTTCAATACGATAAATTATATATACATACCTGTGTGTGTGTGTGTGTATAGATATATTTATCTATATATCTAAGGCATACGTTTTATGGATTTATCAGTAACATAAAACGGTCAACTGAAAAAAATGGTAAATAAAGATTAAAAATGTGTTTTGAAATCAACGATATGGGTGCACATATTCAGAAATTTAATCCAGAGTAGAGGCATTGCAATAAAGCTTCCTTACCGGCGTGATGTTTCAGTGAAACTTTAGGCAGAATAGACACAGTAAGTTTAAGATCTTTAATGAACTACAACTGCCTGTTAAAAGAAAATATTTCGGCTTTATAATGAGGCCTTCTTTAGGTTCCAAAGAAGGCCTCTGCAATGAAGCCGAAATGTCGTATTCTTTCCTTTTAATAGGCAGTTGCAGTCTATTATAGCTGACAAAGCTTCCTTCCTAACGTTTTAAGGGAGTTCATTAATACGAAATAAAATCAATATTCAATCAATGCCATACTTAACTGAGTCTTAAGTTCTTCTGGTGGTTGTTTGAAGCATTACACATTCTAGACTTTAGGAATTCATGCAAAAATAGTCCTTTAATTTGTACATTCCATTTAATGTGTTTGCAGCCATCTGTTGACATTTGTGAGAAATAGTCCGTGTAATTTAATAAAAGCAGTACTTGAAATGAATAACTAATAGACGAAATAATGGAAGCCGTAAGGCAAATATAAAATAACAAAGTAATAAATTGTTTCCAGTAACATGTGTTTGAAAATGTTTAGCGTTATATGATATTGAATATTACATCGAAGCAAAAAAATATTACTCAAAACATTAAAATGAATATCTAACAAGATAAGACTTCAAATTAAGACACCTCACATTAACGATTACTCTGTTGTTAGCGGCACAACTCAGAAAACAGCGTTAGATAAAGTTATGATAAAGAGCTGTTCATGGTAGAAAATGTAAGCTTTATGTTCGTCACTAATGATTTTTTTTAACATTACATCTTTCACAAACTTTCTAAATAGAATCATGCAATTATTTTTAAAACAAACTAGTTACTAATATTAGTATTTTTACTCCTTCTCTGCCTGATGACAAATATACAAAATTCACTTGATGTCAAATCGCTTCGATAATGATATACGGTTTCGTGTTTACTTAGAAAAGACTATTCGTCTGAGATATACACAGTAAACTTGGTTATCATTAAATATAAGATAAACAGGAGTAATAATCGTGTCTTCTCCGGTGGGACAGCGGTAAGTTTACGATCTTACAACACTAAACTTCTGGGTTCGATTTCCAGTGTCTTTGCTCTAAAAAACGAACAAATAAATAATAACCATTTTCTATCTTAAATTTAATTGTATTTATTAATCATGAAGTATATCTTGTAGCTTAGGATTTGTTTAATGTTTATAATTTCATTTAAGTTGTTTGCAAATATGATGTTCAGAGTAATAATATTTTTATGTAGTTTATTTTCAATGCCGATTATTTATTTATCGTTATTTTATCTGAATTAACTTTACTATCATTCACAAGAACTGGCCAACCAATCACAGCGTCAATGGGTGAAAACTACATTACCAATTCTAAGAACTTATGAATAAAGAATAACGTATCATATATTAAACGTATTACATCTGTCATATCCAGTGCTAACGAGGCATCTTGCACAATACCAGGGCTCATCAGGTTGGCTGCGATACGACAGACACAGTATGGATGTAGGCGCTATTTATGTCATCGGTTCTAATAAACAACGACCGATATTTTATTAAGTAAGTGAATTGTAATTACAATCAATTTTATTTAAGTCATTTGTATATTTAATTATTCGTGTCACATAACATTTTTTTAGGCTTATCATATCCTTAACACGTATATGTTGTTCAAAGTTGAATATTGTTACACGATTTACTTTTCATGAGTCAGAGAATTTATAATATTAAAAACCGGGTATCCATACTCGCGTTGGGCAAAGCACGGATAGCCCATTGTGTAGCTTTGCGCTTAATGGTAAACTGAAAAATTCTTCATGAGGTGATAGCGCGCGCCATCTAGTTTCTTGTATACAACACACTTCGTTTCAATACATTTTCAGAGCAAACAGAAAAGACTTCAGACGAAATACATGCCATAAAAAGTACAGTTGTATAGGTTTTTTCTTGGCAAAACAAAAGAAATTTGCTATCAATACTATTTCTCAGTAAATAATTCATAACCAGAGTTGTAAGTCAAAGCTTTAACATTTTCTTTATGTGCGCTGAACTTAATTACTTATAATGGCTGGAGACGGCTTGAATGGGTAATGAAGAAAAACTTTAATATAAGTTTAACATAACAGCAAATGTACAACTTTTCGACAAGGTTTTGTCATCATTAAGTATTTTATTTAGTTATGATGGAACATTTTCTCCAGCCATTATTAGTCTCAAAGTGGGTTCCTCGTCATCGAACTTAATTACTTGTTCTTATTGAAAAATATCTTGACGAAAATATTTTATGTAAATCTGCAAGCCTTAAATTGCAGAAAATAGCAAGCTACTGTTCAGCTTTTAACTATAGTCCAATTCATTATTTTATCAAAATATTTTCTAGAAACACTTTATGAAGGCTTCATTATTTTTCCATAGAGATAAACCTTTCCGAACATAAAACATTTTTAAATTAAAGTATGTATCGTATTTTCAAATTATATGCATAATTGTGTTGATTTTAATACGATCCAGAAATAGATTAACCTACCACTGCCACCAGTTTATTTTAAGCCTTTTACATTCGTAAGTGTTGAATGTAATCTTTAATGTTCATTTCTTTTTATATTGAACTTTCAAATACTATTTTACATATTTATCTTAAATCCTGCATAGCTTAATTTGTTGGTAATGGTGTAACATGTTCTATCGTTGGGCAGGTTCTTTTGGATTGTTTGATAAAAATAATGTCAAATCCTGTTCACGTAATGGTAACGAGTATATTTGTTTATTCAATCAACGTTCGCTATAGCTACGCTCACTTGTAGGCTTAATTTTATAAATAAACTTTTCAGCAAAAATTCCGAAATAAATTCTCCGATCGTCGGGTTGAGGTAACAACCAGTTAGGACATTCCTTTGGTCGAAAATATCAATACCTGAAAAGGGATGTTGTGTCCCCTTTTCCTACGAAAGCCCGAGTGATGTTCCGATCAAAGATTACTATACTTATTGGAGTAACAGCAGTTCACACAAATATGCCATGGGGACATTCAGAGAGGAAAAGCTCTGCTGTGGAAGTAAAGATTCCATGTTATGCCGTGGGCTGTGTTCCTCGCATGCATGTTGATTTGTTGGTGACAAAACGAAAACTTTTAGTACTGGCGGGCAAAATTTGGTTGAACGATAGTCCAAACAAAGTCCGTCAGAAATAGTTTTCGCAAGCCATAAATGTCTGTTGGGTCTCACCATTAATAGATGACAGCACATTACCAGACCTTAACTGTCAGAAGACAACTTACGGAAGTGTCCCGTGTGGTTACTATGGTAACAGTGCACCTGCCTGAGACGATCTGTGAGAGTTTACGGTGCACGTGACTACGTGTTTAAGCTGAATGTTTACATATATGAAAATATGCATTTGCAATTATGTGTGTGCAAAGTGTGGCACACATGTACGAGACTATAATAGATGTACTTCCGAAGATTCCCTGAAAGTGGTCTGTTTCAAAAATAAATAAAACCCAAATTAAGAGTAACAAGTATTTCTATTTCTTGATTTTGAAATTCATATGCCATGTTGTGTTGTAGCCTACAAAATGCATAATTCTTCGCATGATTCATGGTATGCGCACGTTTTACTAACGTCACGACAGTACAAATTACAACGTTAAGCGTCCCTTATGAGACGTCATTTTAGTGTCTACTGACTGACTGACAGACAACACAACACTGTTACGCGATGTGAGTGGTTAAAACCGGTAACCCCTCCAGGCGGCCTTCGGCTCCATTTCGGAGAAACAAAGCCATTTATATGTGTTCTCCAACACAAAGTGAATCAAACACGGAGAATGTTACTAGAGAGCATCTATGATGCAGAATATGAGGGTCCCATAAGGATGCTCAGGCAAGGTATAAAGTTAACTATGAATAATGATTTGACAGGCACTAGTCAAAGAAGCAGAAAGACTGAGGGTTTCGTTAGTATGAGGAATCTAAAGAGTCAGTTTTGAAGCCATAATGTTCCACGGGTATTCAGTTTTGAAGCTGTAATGTTCCACGGGTATTCAGTTTTGAAGCTGTAATGTTCCACGGGTATTCAGTTTTGAAGCTGTAATGTTTCACGGGTATTCAGTTTTGAAGCTGTAATGTTCCACGGGTATTCAGTTTTGTAGCTGTAATGTTTCACGGGTATTCAGTTTTGAAGCTGTAATGTTCCACGGGTATTCAGTTTTGCCAGAAGAGATTAAAGAACGTTGCCTCCCAATACACGTGCTCGTGAACATGCTTTGAACCATGGTCACAATAGCCTCCCAATACACGTGCTCGTGAACATGCTTTGAACCATGGTCACAATAGCCTCCCAATACACGTGCTCGTGAACATGCTTTGAACCATGGTCACAATAGCTCCCAATACACGTGCTCGTGAACATGCTTTGAACCATGGTCACAATAGCTTCCCAATACACGTGCTCGTGAACATGCTTTGAACCATGGTCACAGTAGCTTCCCAATACACGTGCTCGTGAACATGCTTTGAACCATGGTCACAATAGCCTCCCAATACACGTGCTCGTGAACATGCTTTGAACCATGGTCACAATAGCCTCCCAATACATGTGCTCGTGAACATGCTTTGAACCATGGTCACAATAGCCTCCCAATACACGTGCTCGTGAACATGCTTTGAACCATGTTCGCAAGTGTTGGTATGTTGTGTTTTAGCTTCGAGATACTGAAATACTAATGGCAAAGCGAAATTTTCTGTGAAACGTGAAACTCTAGAACAGTATATTTGAGCATGGTGAATTCCAACGTTTTGTTTGTTATGCTGAAACAATTTAATTGGCAGATTGAAATATTTTAAGAACTAAATGTTTTGAATACATTCTCAGTATAAACTCAGTTCTGCATGAAAATATAGACTGTGATGCCGGAGCCAAGATATGACATCTTTACGAGAGTTGGCTATTTTTATCTTAGGCTAAGTTTGTAACGGATCAAAGTCGATAAGGAGAGTAAATGTAGATTATAACGAATTCTAACGCATGGAAGAATCGGGTCAACACCGGTGTCAGTATCGTGTTTTATCTATACTAGTCAGTATACTCTCATTCCTCCATTTCTTGTTAGTTAGCAGCCAGACATTAGTGAACGGAATGTGGTGGGGTGCTGGAGAGCTGCAAACTATCAGTGAGTCCTCACCAGCCTCAGAGGCAGCTGAAGTTATGGTCAAAATCGTGATCCGAGGTTGCCTGAATAAGCAGGTAGTAGGGATCATGTTATGAGCTAGGTATACACATGAGCACAAATAGCTCATAGACACGAAACCCGACCCATGTTTCACTTTTGGTTTTCCACTTTGTCTTGATGAGTAATCCAGGATGAGCTTTATTTGTATTGAGGATGGTATTGCTTTAACCTACACACTTTATCTAACTCCTCTAACGAACTGGAGTTTGTTTGACCTTGCATTTTCAATCCTGACTTTGCATATTTAAGATCAAATTAATGGCTATCTTTATTTTTTGAATTGGCCAGTGGTGTTTTAGTACTCTCTGTTGCAGATACCTTCCCAGAATTACTAACATGGAAGAAACTAGTGACCAGTCTTTTCTCTTTGACTTTAGTGATACTATGGAGTTCTGGCACTGTATTTCAGCCTGGAATTGGACCTGCTTTCATGTCCTTGGAGCTGATGGATGAAGATGCATTGATGGATGATACATCAGACACATTGACTCTGGAGGAAGCGACTGTGAGTCTGACCCTCTAGGCAATACAAGTTGCAACAGATCATGATTTTTAAGATCAGGCAGCCAGGTGAACAGCAGCCTGGGCACTTTATAATCGAAAGAAAGACCATCTGTTAAATTAACGACAGCCACCAACGCAGTTGAAGAAAGAGGTGCATCATCTCCGAGAGAATCTGGTGCAAATTTGGAAAGCTCTTGTGAGAACCAAGGAGAATATCCACCAGAACACCATAGTACACTGGAAGTCCACAGTTGCATTGGAGGACTTGTTGTTAGGAGTACTTTTAGCTGAGTCACACTATCCTTTCCACCTAAGTTGTAAATAGTTTGTTAAATATTGTGTAGACACATGTGTATTTTTTGTACAGTTAATGTTTAAGAATTACTTTTCAATATGTTTCCAATTTTTTCTTTCTTTCTTTTGTTCAGTGCATATATGTGTATGTAGAGTCAGCTGCTAAATGATTTTTTATACATAATGCATCTGTGTTAAAGGGTCTTGTTTATTGTGAAATGTTTGTGTTAGAAGGTCTTGATTGAATATATATATATTTGTTAATTTGATATGTATCTTTGCTAAACATGTTGTTTTATTTTGTAGTGTATTTACACGGGAAAGTAAGTTAGTTTGACTTCTTGAGCATTGTATGAGGAAAATTAAATCTGCTTTATTTTTATTGATCTTTCTTTTTAGGCCAATACAGCCTAAAAAGAGAAGCTTTAGCACCAGGTTATAATACATATATGTTTACTATTCCTTTTAGATTAAATACTAAGTTTACTGAATTTTGCTGCTATTCTAAAGTCCCTGGGTTGGAACATAGCATTTCTCAAACAAGTATACAACTTTAACTTTCCACAGGGGCTTATTGAGTTAAATGGAAAATAGGTGCCTTCTTGTCCAATTCTATTGCAAGAATAACAACGTGCTTTTTACTTATCCCACTGAGTTATTCTCATTGACGAATCAGGCAGTAGCTGAAGGTGGACTCTTCTATGATCTTCACTGCCCATTGACCAACTAATCTAATAGACACCAATCATTATTTCCTTATGTCAAAGCTACGAGTTTATTGCCATATTTATGAAAAGTTGGTGCCTGAGAGAGCAGATTTTTCAGTTGATTTTACAAAGATTTTCACTAGACTTCTAACAAACCATAAGCAGACTTTTTATAGTTTCACAGCTTTTTTACATATGTTTTGTTTAGATTTAAGTGTAGTGTTTCAATGAATTTAGGAAAATTCCTAAAATTCTTGCCCTCCATTATAGTCACAGATTGGCATATTATTTCTCTTTAGTTTTACAAGTGGGGAACTCCACAGGGATTCTTGTAATTTTTGAGTTTATTTTCATTTTCAATTGTGTGGGGATTGAAACTGTGCCTATAGGTTTAGTAAGTAGTAATGGAAGTTCACCCGCGAGTGCATTATGTTAATTTATAATACGAATTATATTTTTTTATTACTGTTGTGGTGAAAAATGAACGAGAACTTGGATTTTGCAGGGATCTCATGAGAATTAACTCTAATATTTTACATTTTAACTTGGAGACATTTTTAATGATTCTCTTTTATATGTTAATCTAGGTTACAAGGGGAAGAACATATACCAGCAGGAGCTTATTTGTTCAATAAAGTATTTGTACCTCCAGCTGGTCACCCTTTTTTTTTTCATGCACAACACTAGCGAACAAACACTTAAAGTAATATATCAAAAATATATTTTACAACACTAGCTACGCCTCATGTGGCTCTTCACTTTCTATCGAACTACTGTTATGACTTATAAGTTGTCGCCAAATAATGATTAACAATTATCCATAGCTGAACAAATCACATAATATTATATTCTTTTTGTTGACATTTTTAGAACTTCAAAATAAATGACAATGTGTTCAAAATATTGCAGGTTAGATTTACTTCTCCAGGGTTTATAATTTATTTTTGAAAAGTTATCATAATTACAAAATATACGAATCAAGTTTAAAATGTCACACCAAGAATGTTAACAAATCGACTGGACTTAAATGTTAATATATACCACAACATAATAAAAAACCATCCACCGAGTATTTTGGGATCAGAGAATAACTAAGCATTTCAAAATTAGTTGTAGTTTTACTCAACAGATAGCAGAACAAGACAATGAATATTGTTACATTGTCTGACAATGGATATTACAAGTGGTTCTGAAAACATCACCAATTATTTGACTTGGCAGTTTGTATAACAAACTATGACGTTTATCATCTTACATACCATTGTATTTTGCATATTCCTGGACCTTGTATATATATATATTAAATAAAATTCTGCGCACTTTGTTTTGATCTTTTAACTCTCATCTCTTTTCATTTTTAATGTAACCTAACTCACAACTATTCATTTCATGGAAGTGAAAGAATAAACGTTTTCACACAGTAATGATTTTCTTCTCGACGTACACAACATAATAGAAACACCACTTTCTTAGCCCTGTAGCTATAGCAAGTTAATTTCCTTTATACTCAGAAAGTTGTGTTTAAGTGGCATCTGTTGGAATATTATAAATCATGATAACTGCATGCAAGCTGTTTTATCAAACTTAACCATACATAGAAGGATGGATACTGATAAAAGGTTACGTTACATAAGAACCAAATATCTTGAGATAAGAGCTTTGGGTTTTAATACAAACAAGAATATGGCAGTTCACCTATATACACTATGCAGATAAAATATTGCATAGTATTTAAAGAAATACTTGTATACAAACACACACAAATATATATATATAACTAGTTCTAATGCTATTAAATACATTACTTGTCAATGGGCGATTAAATCAGTACTATAAAACAATACTGAACTTAATATAAAATAAAACCAATTTCACAGTGAGACTAAAAAATATAAAAAAATATTTTTTCATTACCAAAAATAAATAAATAAACAATCCAATAAACCAGTGGACACACTTATTTGAGTAATTTTGGTTATTTTGATCTCTCAGACTGTTTAATATTCTTCAGAATACAATCACGTGATATTTCTAACGTATGAATTGTAACCCCAAACGGTTTAAAAGCATTTTCTGTAAACAATAATTTTGTTTGTTTGTTTTATTGAATTTTACTCAAAACTATTCGAGGACTAACTGCGCTAGACATCCCAAATTTTGAAGTGATAGACTAGAGGGAAGGCAGATAGTGAACACCACCAATTCTTGGGCTACTCTTTCATTTTCACATTTTAAAGCCCCAAAAGATGAAAAGGCGAACACGTTCGGTGACGGGATTCGAACCCGCAACACGAGTATTGCAAATCTAATGTTTTTTTCTCTTTATTAATCCACCTTCATAGAATATCTTAACCACCAAGCCACGATCACTAATGGATAGTCTTTTGTTTGTAATAATAAATGGTAAAACCCTCGTGTCAATGAAAGAGAAATTTGGAAAACTTCAAATTTAGGAAGTACAATATCAGATTAAGAACACAAGGTGATCAAGTCTATTTTTAAGTATTAACCTTTCAGCGTGGAAAAAGGTCCTTGAATTATGCTTACTGTGTCTTCTGTATTTCTCGTTTAAGGTAATACATCTTCTGTACATGCATTTCCTTTAACATTTGATTATGAATTTCACCTAACTTTCAATAACGCACGTGACGTAATAAAAATACTTAATCGTAATGAATATTGAGACAGTTTTATTGTCAGAATGACGGGATAATTTTTCCAATGACAGGAGACTGTAAACTAAATAGATGCTGTACAAAACCAATAAACTCTCCGAAAAATGTTTTTTGTAAAACTATAGTTCCATTTCTAACGTTGACTAAAAGTGTAACTGAAATTATATATTCAGTCTAATACTAGATTAACAAAACTAAAATTACCGATCTTTGTTTCAAAACAGGGAAAACTTCTACTTAAACTATTTGTGTAGTTTCTTTACCGGAAATTGATCCCCTTAATTAATATATTTTGCTAATTTTGTTTTATAACAGTTAACTCAAAAGCGTGAAATCTTCAAGTCCTTCCTCAACTTACTGAACTCTCTCTTTTTAACAATAACTCTAATTCTCGTTCATGACACCAAATTCACCATTTTAATATATCTCTCTCTAATCTCGAAGTAGCGCAATGAACTTCCGTTTACAATCTCTCTTTAAACTATTTTTAGAGTAGTAAACTCACCTATTCAAAATCATTTCTTGCAGAACACTTAAATAACTTACCTGAAATCTTCCTCCCACAAAACAGGTATTTTATACGTTCGAAGTGACTCTCTAATCTTCCCTAAAAACAACGAGCTCACCTATATGGAATTACTTTCTAGCTGTCACTACAATCAGTGAACTCAACTTTACGAAACCACCCTCTAGCCTTTTCTGAGATCAATAAACTCATCTATATGGAAACACTCTCTAGCTTTCCCTAAGAACAGCGAGATTATCTCTACGTAATCACACTCTAGCTCTCCCTAAGAACAGCGAGATTATCTCTACGTAATCACACTCTAGTTCTCCCTGAGAACAGCGAGATTATCTCTACGTAATCACACTCTAGTTCTCCCTGAGAACAGCGAGATTATCTCTACGTAATCACACTCTAGTTCTCCCTGAGAACAGTAAATTTACTTTTATTGGACCATTCTCTAACTCTAATAAAGAACAGTGACACTCTTAAATTGAATAGCTCTCTAACTCCACCCCTTCTCTAAGAACAGTGTGCTTACCTGTATGGAATCATGCTATCTGGCTCTTCCAGCGTGTTCTTGTCTGAAGTCACCTTGATCGCCCATTCTGGCTCCTCTTCCGACTTGTTCTCCATATTTAAAATGTTATTTATATTCCTTGTTCATTGTTGCTGTGCTGGAGAAGAACAAGATTAGAAGATTTAGTACGTACAAATTGCATCCCCAATATAAAATGTAGCCAAATTTCGGTTAAATAACCAACACTCTTATATAAACCTTTGGAAATAGAAGTTTGTCTAATATCGTTATTTTTTCACGTTTCTTACGAAAATGTATCTAAATATCATCCTAAAATTCACTACTTTATTCTTATTTAAAGCCCACTTATTGTGTGTTTTCTCAATAAATTTATTAAGTTAGGTCAAAAATCGACCTTTCTTTGTCACCGTATCACACCAACAAAAAAGAGAGTTGACATTTGTTTGTTATCCTATCCCACCAACAAAAATACAGTTGACATTTGTTTGTTATCCTATCACACCAACAAAAAAGAGTTGACATTTGTTTGTTATCCTATCACACCAACAAAAAAGAGTTGACATTTGTTTGTTATCCTATCACACCAACAAAAAAGAGTAGACATTTGTTTGTTATCCTATCACACCAACAAAATACAGTTGACATTTGTTTGTTATCTTATCACGCCAACAAAAATACAGTTGACATTTGTTTGTTATCCTATCATACTGACAAAAATAGTTACAAATGATTGATTGAAGTTCAGATAATTAAAACTTATATGACATCTACTTAAGCTTTCATTTAAAAATATATTAACTAATTTTACTTTAAAATAAGAATTAAAAATAATTTTCCATTTTCATTTTCGATTCGCCTATAAGCAATGTTGCCATAAAATAAAAGTTGAATGGTACGTCATAGACGAATGAAACCTGAAATTTGGATTAACTCAGGAGTGAGCATCAAACTTTCACTGATGTTGAATGTGTGTCACCTTTAGCAGGGTGCCGACACAACATCAGTTGTTCGTTATACGTATTGTTATTGGGAGAGGGAGCTGCAGGGTGCTGACACAACATCAAGTGCCCATTTGGCAAGTATGACTGCACCCAGTATAGGCAAGATCTAATAAACTATTAATCAAGGATGATCTGGGTAAATTAAAAAAAAAGTTCCCTAGATCTCCAAAACTGTTGCAATACATCATCACAGTATTGGCCACGATGCAGGGGTTTGCCGCTAATGTTGTACCACCAATGACGCCATTCCTGTAGTCATATTTTACAAGGTTTTTTCTTTTGTTGTGTTTCGTGTTAGTCGAGCACTGGAGGAGTGAAATTTTGAACTCGTTGTATTAACGACTGTGTGCAAATCAAGCGACTGAGGGTTCTCCTGTAACAATGTACATTTCCATTCAAATTTTACTTTGGTGATCAAATCCAACACAATCGTGGTAGGTATTTAGGTTTAATAATAACCTAGGGCAACACACTTTGGACTTTGAATAAACACAGCCTTACACTGACCCAGGCCTCTCACATTGCTTTGGAACGGAAACTATCTCTCCGCAACGCTTAGCGGCAGATGCGGAAAGGAAAAATAAAGTATATATATCGGTGAAACCAACAATACGATAAGGAAAAATAAAGTATATATATCAACCAACAATACGATAAGGAAAAATAAAGTATATATATCAACCAACAATACGCTAAGGAAAAACAAAGTATATATATATATATATATATAGGTGAAACCAACAATTCGACAAGGAAAAATAAAGTATATATATCAACCAACAGTACGATATCCTAGCAGGATATCAAATTCTTCCAATTGTTTTATTTAGTAAGAACATTCTGTGAAGTATCTATCCTTTTTCTGAACATATAAAAATCTCAAAGGTTTAATATAAAACATATCGGGACTTTCTGGCTCACACCACTCACTTTCAAAGATAACAGATCGATTATAAGGAATGTCACCAAATAGAACTCGTTTGTTTCAGACGAAAAAGTACACCTGCTGTAGACTTTGTTACATAGCATATGCTGAGTTGCTTCATTTTAAAACGTCCATTAATTAAGTGAAACAATACTGACTTCGAGAAGTCTATACTGCATCATTTCGAAATTAACTAAATTTTTTACGGGTAAACACATTATATAAAAGTATGCAATCTCAAATATGGAGTTAACTAACTACATATTAAGTGCAATAAAATATATGAAGATAAAGATATCCAGTAAAATAAAGATGAACAAAAATGTAAAACAAAACAAAAAAAAAACATTTGCCATATAAGAGTGATTAAGGTATGTTAACCTTTTATTCAAATGTACTTTCCAAGTCCCAAAGGCAGGGAAAAATCATTAATAAATTGCAACAAGGGAAATATATTTGACGGAATCAATACCTGAATGAACGAAAAGATATAAAATGGAAAAGAATATTTATTTTATTGGAAAACTGCTCTATGAATCATCCGCAGTGTGATCACCGCTGAGATCGAACTTTCCATTTTAGAGTTATACTCCCAGAAGCTTACTGCTAACTGTGAGCCATAAGGCAAGACCACCGAATTGATATCGCACGTGTCTCTATTAAAATCCTGCATTTAATGCAGAATAAGCTAGTTATTAGTGATTTCACAAGCAGATGAATTCAATAAACCGTTCTTTCACTGTAAATTTCCACAGAAACTTTCACTAGGCTAGCTCCTTACCTTAATCATGATTTAATAAGTTTAAGCAAGATAATATAAAAGCTTAGTTCCATTAAGTTTCAATAAAAACAAAGAAATAATCTCCTTCCCTAAGGAATACTTTTAATCGATCCAGCTGTTATCCTCGACGTCATTATATTAGTTGTTAAACAACATTATAGAGTGACTGTGTTCAGCCAACCTGGTGTTGTAGGGTTAGAAGGGCATGCTAGGAATAAATTAAAAGCAGGCATATAATAAAAAATGGTACAATGATCCATTCCATTACGTATTAAGGAATCAAAACAACAAAGTCTCACAAACACTGCCTACCATCCAGAACTTTCCTCAACCATTACACATTGCCCTGAAAGAATATACCATGCGTGTTTTTAGTTATTGATAAGTAAGGTATTTTCAGAATTACAGCTTTTGTGAAGCAAATGCACGAAATAGTTAGCAAAAAGAATAAATTATAACGTTAATTAAACTGTTTTATAAAACGAATTTAAACAAAACATCTTCTTAAAATTAAATTTCGTTCCTGCAACAAAACTACATAATCAAAGTCTCATTTTCTTGCAGAAAGATACTTTACGTTTAAGCAGTTATTTTATTTTTAAATACACACTGAAATATCAGGCAGGCGGTAGCACTACCTATGGAGGGATGGCTCGGACTGTTCATCGAAATGGTATTTTAAATATCTCCTCAATAAGTCATCAGAACTTTATAATACTATACAGTGTTTCCTTTTATAACAATATCTATGTAATGTCTGAGTCACGAGTTCTAGGAATGTCTGTAAATATCATAGCAAAAAGTATGAATTTCTTGTTCTTCTTTCTTCTGCTTCTTTGTTTATTACATGATAACTCAAAAAACCAAAACAATAGTATCAACCAGTTTCACTGAGGTGACAATTTCAAACGGAGTATCCGCTTTTATAAGGGTTATTAACTAGTAGTAATTAAAAAAATATCATAATTATAATGTAAAGGATGTTATCATTACCCCTTGAAGTTAGCTTTTGTACAGAAATTTGGTATTCCTTTAAAAAGCTTGGGTACAGAGTGAAACAGGAATTAAAAGCCAATAATAGATAAAAAATAAATATTACAGTAGGAACGTCTTTGTATTTATAACATGGTTATAAATACAACCTTCATGTGTCTATTGAAACACTTTATTAAAAAACTTTCCAAAAAAGAAAGTAAATGTAGGGATAGCTAATATCAATCCTTCAAAAACAATACAAACAAGATATTAGGGATAGTATTTGCATCATACCTACATAATAGCACAGGCAAGAATTAACATCTATATATAATTATATTAGTACCATCTGTTGTTTGTCCATGTAACTACTTCGCAAGGTGTAAATGGATTTTCACCAAAAATGGTGTGTAGGTTCATTAGGTCCATGCGGGAGTACATACAAATTTTCAGTTGTGCATTTTATGTTTTGCGGTTTTTATAGGCGTTTTCGCGTTTTTTACCACTACTTCACCCCTGTGGATGGATCTTCACCAAGTTTGGCATGAAGGTTTGTTTGGTCCTCGAAGAGATACATACAGATTTTCAGTTGTGCATTTTGTGTTTTGCGGTTTTTTATGGGTATCTTTTATCACTACTTTGCTCCCTGTTGATGGACCTTTACCAAATTTTGCAGGAAGGTTTGTTGGGTCCATGCGCAGATACATTCAAACTTGCGGTTTCACATTTTGTGTCTTGCAGCTTTTATTAGCGTTGTTTACAATTATATATAAGGGGACGGGTACTCCAGCTAGTCTAGCAATATATATATATATATATATATATATATATATATATTTCATCACAATTGAGTTTGATATATCCTATTTTTGCCTGTTAACATTCTACTATACGGTGTGCCTACGCTATTATGTAGGGATAACGTACGACTCGGTTTTGGTTTGGTTTGAGTTTCACGCAAAGCTACACTGTGGCTATCTGCCCTAAAGGAAAGGCATCTAGTAACACCACCCACCGCCAACTTTTGGGCTACTCTTTTACTAAAGAATAGTGGGATTGACCGTCACGTTATAACGTCTTCACAGCTGAAATGGCGAGCATGTTTTGTGTGACGGGGAACAACTCGGGAAACATTGTCTATGGAGGTATTACGTTCAGACCAGACTTAGAGTCCATTAAGGTATATTTTTCTGATCGAGAGAAGATAATTAGAAAAAATGTTTGTTTGTAATTAAGCACAAAGCTACACAATAGGCTATCTGTGCTCTGCCTACCACGGGTATCGAAACCCGGATTCTAGCGTTGTAAGTCCGCAGACATACCGCTGTGCCACTGGAAGGGGGGGGGGCTAGAAAAATTGAAGACATACTTTTAGTGCTATCTTAATCGACTACTTTGAATGTCTTCCTCGGTTTTTAAAAGAAAATCCAGAAATGTTTTGGACTGTTATGTGAATTACTTAAGAAAGAACAACTTTAACACTACTGGTTATTCAACAATTTTGGAGATCTTGTAGTTTTAACTGGAGGCGTCTAGGAGTTACTAAGTACATTTTACTATCCTTAATATATTGCAATGATTTAAGAAAATCTGCAATTTATCCTCACTCACTTCTAGTTCTGCGTATACTAATATGGTGCCTGTAGAGAGGAGTATCCATTTTTTGGATTTTTTACAAACGTGACATCCCATTCAAAACGTTTACTCATAAAACCATTCTCGATTACAAAACATCAGCAGTAAATATAGAACATGAAGGCTATAACAGGATAAGTTAAATTATATTACTGAAAAATGTTGATGAAAATACTATGAACAACAAAGTATTAGTCTTTTTCAGATCTGCATTATAACACCAACTCTTTCTTGAAAGATTTATCACCTAAACGTGATTTTTCAACGTTTACGATATAATTTTTCTCTGTGTGCCTCATGACTTCAAATGCCTTTACATTAAGTGGCCCACTACGAGTTTCTGGAAATTTGAAGTCGAAGGATTTCGTTTGCATTAGGATATGTACTAGATAAACGCCCCCCCCCCTCCAGTGGCACAACGGTATGTCTGCGGACTCACAACGCTAGAAACCGGGTTTCGATACCCGTGGTGGGCAGAACATAGATAGCCCATTGCGTAGCTTTGTGCTTAAATTCAAAGAAACAAACAGAACCAGATAAATATCTTTACCAACAATTTTAATAAACTTCAAATTTGTTTACACGTCTTCCCAATGAAAAATAATTGCGTACCATAAACGTCGGAACCAGATGTTTCGGAGGCAAGTGTCCCCAATAATTAAACTGCCTCCCCCCATTATGTTTTTATTTCATTGGTTGTTTTTCCTATGGAGTTGGCATGTACAAAACGTTTTTCGAAAAAATGTGCATGACGAAACAAAGATATATGAAAATGATATTTTGTAGTAAACACAGCAAATAATTTAATTTGTAATTTGTATTTTTAGTACAGTGCTTGTTATTGTGTGGTATTACTGAATAATACTTTAAAGCGTTTGCACTGATTTTTCATTGATTGTTAGACAATTTTTATTTACTTACGACTACTCTTCATTGTTTTGTTCTTTTCGATATATTAATAGCTATCAACGGTTCCGCTCAAGCTAAGTATAACTCTGTGATGCAGAAAAATATATGTTGTCTGTCAGGTGAAATATTCAGCAAACACACGTTTCTATAAAAAGTATGAACAGAATCTCCCACTTGCAAGTGGTAAGTTACCAATCGTCAACCTTATCGACGTTTTAAAAGAATCAACTACATTGAATAAGTCATTAGCTCTAATTTAATCAACTACATTTAATAAGCCATTAGCTCTAATTTAATCAACTACATTTAATAAGCCATTAGCTCTAATTTAATCAACTACATTTAATAAGTCATTAGCTCTAATTCAAACAACTACATTTAATAAGTCATTAGCTCTAATTCAAACAACTACATTTAATAAGTCATTAGCTCTAATTCAAACAACTACATTTAATAAGTCATTAGCTCTAATTCAAACAACTACATTTAATAAGTCATTAGCTCTAATTTAACCAACTACATTTAATAAGTCATTAGCTCTAATTTAACCAACTACATTTAATAAGTCATTAGCTCTAATTTAACAACTACATTTAATAAGTCATTAGCTCTAATTTAAACAACTACATTTAACAAGTCATTAGCTGTAATATAATCAACTACATTTAATAAGTCATTAGCTCTAATTTAAACAACTACATTTAATAAGTCATTAGCTCTAATTTTAGACAACTACATTTAATAAGCCATTAGCTCTAATTTAGACGACTACATTTAATAAGTCATTAGCTCTAATTTTAAACAACTACATTTAATAAGTCATTAGGTCTAATTTTAAACAGCTCCATTTAACAAGTCATTAGCACCTAATTTTAAACAACTACATTTAATAAATCATTAGCTCTAATTTAAACAACTATATTTAATAAATCATTAGCTGTAATTTAAACCTAGGCTTGCGGTTCGTCCATTCAGCTTTACTGACAGCTTTCTGGATAAAAATTATTTTCACCATACACACAAAGTCATTTCCCTGAAATTGTCTATTTTCATGTCTAATATTTTTTCTGAATCTTTATGAAATGTACCAACAAGTATTATTTACGTACCACTCTAACATAACCAAAACAGTTAAGCACACTTTAAAAACACCTTTAAATCTTACGCAAGAAGAAGATCATAATAAGGTACGGATAAAAACTGAAGTGGGAAATTTTATAGTACGTCACGAATTTTGAGGTATCGGAAAAAAATTACTGCCACAGCAAAGTGGATACACCATCTACCAGATTTAACTTCTAATCACTAGCCTCACAAATTGCATAGAGAGAGAGAAAAATTGAGCAAATATGGGAGCTCAAACCTACATTGTCCCTTATCTTGACCAATTTTCGATGGCTGCTATCAGTTATGAGAAGGTGACTGCTCAAATGACTAATGACCTGAAGGTTATTAAAAAACAGGTCATTGGGTGGGAGAGAGATACGAAAGCGTATCACTTCATGTTCACATTCCAGTCACCATAAAGGTAAAAACTAAAGATACGTATATTAACATTTAATATACGTATTAAACAACTTAATTAACTTTAAACAACGCAGGGTGTATTAGGCATTTTGTTGTAGAAGTTTGTGAAGGCTTTATTATATAAATATTTCAAGTCTGGTAACAGTTTTCAGTACTCGTGGCGTCTGAGTTTTTCATTTTTAACCGTTTCGTTGCAAACATACTTGTTTGTGGTTAACTTTTCATAACCACGCTGCAGGAAAATTTAGCCCGTTGGTTCTCTAAAATATTAGACCTGCCATTTGTATAAAATAGATTCTTTTTATCCATTCAAAAATCAAACAACATCCAGTTTTTAGCAACAATACAAGAGCACCCAAATTTTGACACAAACTTTATGCTTCTGAACATAGAGATAAAATTTTGATTTCAACTCTGAGAATAATCCAGGGTGTTATTCAGTTTTATTTTCACGTTTTTTTACGAAATGCCCATAAAATATAATGAAATTTCTTTTAACCACAATCCGGTTGTTCAAACTATGTACGAAGAATACTATTTTAAAGTAAACATTTTCTTAAGAAGACAAAATATAGATCTGCTTTTTGCATGAATATTCCGAGAAATAACGAAAGCTTGCTAGTCAAACTTTGACTGGACTTTTGTTTGTTTGATGTTAAGCACATAGTTACACAATGGACTATCTGTGCCTTGCCCACCGCAGGTATCACAACACGATTATTTTTAACGTTATATGCCCTTATAAGCCACCGGGAGGGGCCATAACAAGTCAGTGAAGTCTTACGTTAAGTACTCATGTACCATTTAAGAGAATCGGTATAGTGTTAAACAAGATACATGTTAGCAATAACGGGAAAATAATACAAGAAGCAAAATATAACATATAACCAACGCAAAGTTTATGGGTATTCTATAAAAATTTATCACAGTGCAAGCTCCTTGAGACTAATCTCTCTTAAACAATTAAAATTGTTGGCAACGACGCCCTCACAGATCTGTTATGTCTCTGTTCCCTTCCTATCACTGATTAAACCATTTTAACAATACTCCTGTTTCAGAAGCTCTTAGCGTGGATAATTTTAGATCCTTGCAACCTTCAATGCGGTGTTCGAAGACTTAGATTGACGTCAAAGTACAATATATAAAAATACTGATCTGAAAATCCGATTGAAAGTTCCATTTAAAATGTTAACTAAGTTCCTTAAATAATTTATTTGCTTTTATAAGACAAGACGCCATAAAATAAAACTAATCATACTGTAATAAAGTTGCAATTGAGAATAATCGCTAATCCAGCGCACTTCACTAAATGAAGCTGCTTATAATAGAAACTGAATAAAATGATAAAAAGTACGCCAAATAAAGAAGATATGACGTTATGCAACACAGAGTGCTTCGTAGTTATACTACATTTTAATAAAAACGAGCTTGTAACTAGACAAATATTCATTACACCGTATAGAACACTGGCAGGATTGCGAACCTCCTAACAAGTTATATAAACTTTTCAAACCAAGACGACTATAGATCCACACAAGTATTTGGTATGTCAAGATAGCAAGATAATTTTAAATCCACACAAGTATTTGCTTTGTCAAAATAGCAAGGTGAATTTAGATCCACACATTCAGACAAATTCCAGACAAGTGTTTGGTATAAGAAGATAACAAGGGGAGTACAGATTCAGACAAGTATTTAGTACGTCAGGATGGCAATATGACTGTAGAAACATACTACTTTTATATACGTGAAGATGCTAGAACTAAAATGACAAGAAAACTCTGAAGATGGCATACACAAAACTGAACACCTATAAGATGTGTGAAGACAACAAACAAGACGAGTGTAAATAGCTACAGGATTTGTGAAGATCACAAAACAAGACGAGTGTAAACAGCTACAAGATGTGCGAAGACCACAAAACAAGACGAGTGTAAACAGCTACAAGATGTGTGAAGACAACAAAACAAGACGACTGTAAACAGCTACAAGATGTGCGAAGACCACAAAACAAGACGACTGTAAACAGCTATAAGATGTGTGAAGACAACAAAATAATAATACTGTAAACAGCTATGTGTGAAGATAACAAAACAAGAAGACTGTAAACAGTGAAAAATTTATGAAGATAACAAAACAAGACGACTGTACGTCTAGACTGTTATAAAATATATGAAGTAAGAGGACTCCACCAGTAGGTTACAACTGACTGCTGCCTATGTACCACTTTCCAAAACCAAAACTTTCTACTTACCACAGTGGTATATTATGTATTTCTTTCTCTTTTAGTAGAGAAATTACAGTTTCTTGTTAACCAAAAGTTTAAAATTATTGATGTTCAACTTGTTTGTTTCTTCTTTTTTTGTGTGTGCAAAGCTACACAAAGATTATGTAATCTAGCCATCCCAAATTTTGAAATAAAAGACCCGAAAAAAGGCAGCTAGTTAACACCACCCACAGCTAACTCTTGTGATACTCCTGTCAAACTGTATAATAGGATGTGATTGTCACTCTTATGACCTACCTACTTCCCAAAGTGCAGAGCTTGATAATTTTTTAATTTTGTGTTGGATGGTCACATGCTCATCATTGGGCCGCGATGGGCCCAGTATTGTCAAGTGTTAGCTTCATTGGTATTTCATTACCTTCCATTACCACTAGTCACCCTAGGAAAGTGTGACGTTATAGTTTTAAGTATATAATTGGCTGTTTTCCCAGATTGAAAACAGAGGAGGATTACACAGTTAAAGTTATTCAGATTTCTAGAGAATATAGAATCTCTCTTCCGTAAATATGATTGCCATTTTTGGTAATCCAATACACACAGACGTTTTGTGTTGAAAGTAAAGATTGTTTTCAACGTGCGTTTACATTTGTGTCCAGTCTCTATCTGCACAAACTCAGTCATAACTAGATAAGTTCACACTATTTTCATGAACAAATCTTCCATTATTTAGCAGACCTATCTTAGTTACTATTGAGGGAAATCTGTTTCATCTGAAAATACCACAGGGTAGATAAGATGGATAAACGTTTATGCCATGATCACAGTATATTTTTTATTTCTTCTAACGCGTTTATTGTCTGTGAATTGAACGTTTTTATTATCGAGTTTATGGATATCCTTCTGCCTTAGGAATGGCATTTTCTACAAGTAGAAATATTCACAACCAAAAATAATATTTAGCCATTGAAAAGATTTTTAATCAAGGGAGTAGTAGAATCTAGAAGAAGTCTTCTTCTGGAACCACCAGTGGCACAGTGGCACTTATACGATACTCGTGGTGGGCAGAGCACAGATAGGCCTTTGTGTAACTTTGGGCTTAATAACAAACGACAACCTTCTTCTGGACATTTAAAAAATTGAAAGCCATAAATTTAAAATCAATACACCCAAACGACAACAAAAACTAAAAGAAAAGGTTTGATATGAGCTACACTAGAAAACCTTCTCACAAAATATATAACACACTGAAAAAAGAAATATTCTTCCACTATAAGAACAACCCAGGAAAAACTAAACTAAAAAACTAAAAGAAAATGTTTGATATGAGCTACACTAGAAAACCTTCTCACAAAATATATAACACACTGAAAAAAGAAATATTCTTCCACTATAAGAACAACCCAGGAAAAATGTTGTGCATCAACAAAGACAGAATCGATAAGTACAGCTACAGTGATGTTTACTAGTTAACGTGTCAAGACTGCAATAGCATATATATATATATATATATATATATACA
>NW_013670989.1:39572-41308 GCF_000517525.1 Limulus polyphemus | reverse complement strand
CCGTTCGTCGAGTCTCACGTGACAATAGACATATATATATATATATATATATATATATATACAGATCAAACAGGATGTTCCATAGAAATGAAAATTAAAGAACATTCTAGGAGATGGAAATTAAGGAAAATGGATTCAACCTTTGCATTCCACCTTATTGAAACTAAACACCATTTTGATCCAGAAAAAAAGAGCAAATTTTACATATCTGTAAAAAAGGTAAAAACTAGATAGTCTAGAAATTTTAGAAATAAATAGAAGTATAAAAACAAATCCAGAAAAAATTTTAAATGACTAAACAACTTAAGCTCCTCCCCACTTTTTACTCCACTTATCTTTAGGTGAATGTCATGGTCACTTTCGGTTCTTTGTTTAAACATATATATATATATATATATATATCTAAACCTTGTTACAAAACATTTCAGTCTGTACCTGATGATGCCTTTACTGGCGAAACCATGATTGCGAATAAATGATGTATTTGTGAAACATACAATTGTCTTGTTTTCTCAATTCTGTGTCTAGGATATGTCTCTCACAGAATGAAGATAGTCATCTCCAACCTTGGTTCTAGCATTGGAATTTACTGGATGGACATAGTGCAGATATATTATTGGTCAGTTTTGCCTTTGAAACTCGAGAATTAATGTTCCTTGAAAATGTTATCCAATGTCAGCCAGACTAGTCTCAGGAACAGTGGAATACACAAGTTTATGTGGCACAGAGCATCTCAGCATCTCCGTATTCACAAGTGGGATTCCATGATTTACTACAGATAAGGTCTAGTTCATCAGTTACATATAAAGTGATTTTTGAGTCCATGTATGAAATGCGCCTTTTACTGTTCAGAAAATAAAAATTGGCTCGGGCAGTTATCTGTTAAAGGACGAATGAAGTTGTTGTTGCTGCTCTGCAGTTATGAGTGGTCGGTTTTCCAGCTTCCCACTAGAATGTTCATCAGAATGGTAAGCATAGTGGAAGTGACAGTGACAGGTTGTATCTGTTGCACTGCATTCAGTATTAGGTACATGGTTGCCAATATGATTGAGGTCACTAGTAAATGATTATGGAAACAATTTAAACTTAATAAAGCAGCAGCAACTCGGTGGCCTCTTGACTTAATATTAAAATATATTTTTGGAAACAAATAGCGAACTGTGTTAAATCATACAGGCAATGTATAAATTTGGTCACATTTTGTTAAACTTAAAATGTTGACAACCACTGGCTATAACTTTTTCTAGACCAATCGCGACGCGACAGTCTTAGCGATCGTTCTAGAACCCACGAGAAGCACACCGCTAGTATGTAAATAGTTAACAAGCTGCATGACGTGTCATTTCTGGATAGTATTTGTTTGAGCTTGTACTTTGACATTATTTTTTATTTTCAATATTATTTATTTCTTGCTATGACAACAAGAGGTTGTGTAAATGACCCAAACATATTCTGTTATATTTATGATAACTTTTTGTAAAGAAATTTAGGCAAGACATTACACATTCGTCAAAAAAGCGTATTACGTGTATTTTGGACTAAACTTGAAGACCAAGACAAATCATGGGCTCCGCACCATTTGTGTCAAAGAATTGAGACAATGGACTAAAGGTAAGAAAAAGTCTTTTGCCTTTTGGAATTCCAATGGTCTGATACTATAAGACCTGTTGTTCATGGACCTGATGTACTCCACCAAATACTCTTGATACAGTTTCATCTGATTCTGAATTTTATGC
>NW_013670989.1:37432-38852 GCF_000517525.1 Limulus polyphemus | reverse complement strand
CCGTGTGTTTTGTTGTGTGTGTGTGTGTGTGTGTGTGTGTGTGTGTGTGAATGGGACAGCAGAGCACGAAATCAGCACTGGATAAAGAGCAATGGCCACGCAGAGTCAGCCTCATACCAGGATCGAAAAACATTGAACGTGACAGTTTGGTTGACACAAAGAAAGTCCTATTACCTCCACTTCACATAAAAGTGGGCTTGATGAAGCAGTTTGTGAAGGCCTTAAACAAAGATGACGACTGTTTCAAGTATCTATGTGAATAATTCCCAGATCTTACAGAAGCGAAACTTTGAGGATTTTTGTTGGTCCTCAGATTATGAAATTGACTTCGCATGAACAGGACAATGAAGAAAATTGAAAAAGAAACGTCTATTGCCTTTAAAGATGTTATTGACAACTTATTGGGAAATAACAAGGACCCAAATTACGAAAATTTTGTCAATAACATGCTCGATAAATTCAAAGAATTGGGTTGTAATTTGAGCTTGAAAGTTAATTTCTTACATTCATTATTTCCCTGAAAATCTCGGTGCCGTCAGCGAAGAACAAGAGGAAAGGTTTCATCAAGACATCAGGGAAATGGAGAGGAGGTAGCAGAGAAGGTGGAACATCAGCATGATGGCTGATTACCGCTGGTCATTGAAACGAGGTGCTCCAGATGTAATACATAATAGTAAGACCACAACACGTAGTTTGAGACTAAAAGACGTAGATTTCACACAAAAAAATCAGGATGAATGAGAATGTATATTCGTTTGACATCAGTTTGTTTATATTTTAGTTAACAAACAGAATAATAAAAAAAATTAATTGTGGTAAACGAAATAATAATTTGAGCTAAGTAAGAGTTTTTATTCCCGATTTGTAAAGGATCTTACGTGATAGAAAAAAAATAATATTATTTTCGAAATCTGCGTATCTGAATTATGGAAAATCCGCTGTTATTTTTATGAATTTTTATGAAATTTAACTTCGCAAGCCTGTGTTATTGGCGATAAGTTACATATAATGTATATGTGGTTGAGACGCTACGTATATTATATGATTTATCATCAGTTATTTGTGTAGCAACACATCGGAATTAAGGTTGTTTTGTTTTTTAACTGTACTACTTGTCCTGGAAAGAAAGTATCTTTATATGTTGCGACAACAATGACTGTTGGCGTAAAGAGATGGGTTCTTAGTGACTATCAGAATTAAGCTGTTATAAAGTTGATAAATTTAGATAAGCACATCTAGATCAAGCTGTGGGAAGATTACAGACAAGTTATCAGACAATTAACCAGGTGGCGCTTGACTCGCAATCTGAGGGTTCGAATCCCCGTCCATCAAACTATGCTCGCCATTCAGCCGTGGGGCTTATAATATGACGGTCAATCCCATATTCGTTGGTAAAAGAGTTAGCCCCAAAGAGTTGGCC
>NW_013670989.1:28829-37411 GCF_000517525.1 Limulus polyphemus | reverse complement strand
TAAACGAAATAATAATTTGAGCTAAGTAAGAGTTTTTATTCCCGATTTGTAAAGGATCTTTACGTGATAGAAAAAAAATAATATCATTTTTGAAATCTGCGTAGTTGAATTATGGAAAATCCGTTATTAAAACCAAAACAACTTTTATGAAGTTTAAATTCGCAGACTTATGTAATATATTTGGTCCTAACCTAAAGGGAACGTCCCACAATGTGCAGGATACTATGTGGAGTGGTTAATATCTGTGTTAGTTAACACAGATTTAGGAAATTTAGGAAAGAACAATGTATGTCAGAAGACGAGGTACGACAATGTAATGAAGAAACAGGTGTACTAATATGGAAATTGAGTGTGGCTTTGGTATATGTTGCACTAGCACAGAAGCAGCTCAGATCCAACTGGGTAGATTGTTCTATTGACAATATCAGTTACAGAAGATGCTAGACAAGCGAAAGCTCATGGAACATGCCAATAAGCTACAAGTGAACCTATCATGCATTGTCTTGCCCAAGAATCAGAGGCCGAGATTGGTAGGTCAAACATATACAAGGATGCCATTTCATGTTACATCAGTTAAATCAATGAGTAGTAAAAATTGTATAGGGGGTCTTAAGGTTTTCATGTACATATTGCCATCAGAGGCGCTACCACTGTGATTTCTTTCACATATTTCCCATACGTATAAATGGGCCGGTCAATCGCATTGCAACTCAATTAACCCACTTGAAACTGACATGTGCAAAGAATTGAACAAGTAAAATGTTATTACACCAAAAGATGCAACTGCACTTGTGACAAGTCACGTACAGGAAGATCACCGAAACCTACTCAAACTATCGCTTAGATCAATCATGCCGTAGCAGAACAATCCAGAGCAAGTGCACATGGGTGCAGCAGTGCACGTTATGTCACCCATTGTCTGGAGTTGGCAATTTCAACTGTTTGCAAGGCTCTTTGATGAAGTTTGAAAACATTTCCTTACAAGTTGCATCAAATTCAAGCACTGAAGGAGATGGACTTAACCCAAAGTGTTGATTTTGTTTTGCAGTCCTTGGCAAGACGGGAGTTCAATGAACAATGGCAATAACTAATGGACTGATGAAGTGTACTTCACCTTTTCTGGAAGTATTAACATACACAACTGCATTATCTGGTCAGAAACTAATCCACATGTAGCATTTTTCAAAAACCTCCATGATGCTAAGGTAACAAAGAGTTGTTGTTTCATGGCTGACTTTGTTATTGGGCAGTATTTTTTTGAAGAACCATTAGCACATGGACTACACATCTGCACAGTCAGTGTTATACAATACCATGCAATGCTTACAGTTAATGTTATTTTCATGCTGCAGCATCGAAGTGTGACAGACACTACGGTTTTCATGCAGAATGGTATACCTCCACATATTGGTAACCAGGTGAAACACGTCTTGTAGGAGAACTGTAAAACTTTCTTTATAATCACTCTGTAATATACACTTCAATTACAATAGGACTTGAGATCCATAGATTTATATGGATGATAAAGCAACAATATGTATATAAATTTAGACAATTATAACATATATATATATATATATATATACACACACACACACACACATGAAGATGACAACTTTAGATCAGAAATATAAGAAATTCTAGTTTTTCGCAATCATCCACTTAAGTATAATTTTTAATTAGATCTATGTACTCTCTGAACTTTACTGCAATGAGCTCCTTCATAATTGTGTTATGTGACTGTCACATTTCATGATTGTCAATCAGAAATGCACTTAAAATGGCATTTTTAAATGTTAAAAATACAGAGTTAGAATTGATCTCGTATAAGGCTACTCCAAACCTTCCCTAATTTGGAGTTGATAGACTAGAGGGAAGAACACCACCCACCGCCAACTCTTTGGCTACTCTTGTTTCCTCGATTAGTGTGAGTTTACTGTTATTCTTATGACACATCCACGGTCTCATAATTTGAAGCGCGTTTTTTTTTTTGTGGAAAGAGTAGAGAACCATAAATCCTCGGATTCGCAGTGCGGGCAAGCCGACCGTTAGACAACGCCTAGCTTAAAACAATATCAAAAAATCTCATTGAAAATTTAGAAAACAAAATCAAGATATTGCTAATGTCTAGTTATTGTTTCTGAAGTAATAACAGCGGAGTTTTAAATATTAGTTGCCTGATTGTATTTTGTATTAATGACAAAGGTAAGAGTATCTGTTGCTGTCCCTAATTTTAAACTACTGACCAGTGTGAAAGCAGCCAGTGAGCAGCACCCTATCACCCACCATCGACGCTAAGGGATTGCCTATAACATCAGCCGCGTAAATTGCGGAAAATATGTGGTGGTGTCGCACGGATTGGAACCCAGCTCGCTATCTCCAAAATTAAGAGCTCTGCCACATGGTCAAATCGCGTCCCGTTAATTACTGAAATATCAAGATTCTATTTACTCTAGCAATATTAAAACTCGAATTTTAGTTAAGTTCTACAATGTTGTTAAAAGTTAACTTATTAATTCTACAGAATATAGCTACTTAATTAAGATTTGGGTGCGATTCACAAGAACAATGAATATGATAATAAAAAATACTATAACCAAAATCTATTCAAAATGTATAGGGTTGTCCAAAAAATAACCATATGCTTTATTTACAATTATATTACGTGAGACGTAATTATTCTGTAAATACTCTTGAACCGCCTTAAGTTATTCAATGAGATCAATAGTGAAAAAGAACTCGAAATGCACACCTGTGAAGGTATTACGACATCTCGTAGAACACGTGGAGGTGATAATTCCATCGTGTGTATATGCGTCAACTTATACATACATTATGAAAATATAACACACACAACACAGTTTAGATGCTACATCTTTCCAGTATATTCGATTGAGACAAGTACAGCAACAATAAAATTTCAAATTTGTCAAAAACTTAAAACCTGAAAAGATAATGAAAACATCGACCAAAGGAGTAACAACTCTCCAGCCATTGTGCAAAATAAAATATTGATCATAGAACTAGGTTTGCAACCAAATTATGACTCTTGCGTGTCCTGTATTTATCACAATTTTTTTATGAGCTTCATGTAATGTATGTATTTTATTTTGAAGTATTTATTTATACAATTTCACTTGCTCTAAAAGTGTATAAACAATACATTTAGACGTGAAATATATATCGACGCTAAGAGATTAACAATCACACTTATACCACATACACAGTATAAATTGCAAGAAATGTTTTATAATAACGCATGGATTTGAACGCAGCTGGCTATCTCCAAAATCCAGAGCTATACCACAGCGTCAACTCGAACATTAACTTCTATGAATTCTACAACGTTGTTAAACATAAAAACTTTAAGCAAACTTACGCAGAAAGAATTTAGCTTTATGTAATTTAGGTTACATGAAAACTACAAAAACGATACTTATTTTTGAACATTTTTAATATAGTTAATTTATACAAGGAGTGTATTATATGTTTGTACATATGGCAATTTACGTATTTAATTTAGTTTATTTATGTTTAGTTGAAAAATGGTAATAGAATGTTTCTGTTACAGATTCTCTGTAATATGATATCATGAAGAGTGACCTTTGAAGTCACGAAACCGGTTGAAGAAATTAATAGAGAGAAAAACTGAATAGTCTAATATTTACATAATATAATATATATATATATAATATATAACAAACTAAGGTCACTTAACCTTGAAACGACATAAGTTAGTAAAAACAAGAACACTGAGTTTAACTCAATCTAAAGAGCGTCTACATCGCTCGCTTGTCGTTTATAGATTTACAAGTACAATAAAAAAACTTAAATTTTGTAAAGACAAGTATGGATCGATATATACATAACATAGCTAGTTACAGTAATATAGAAAGTTTTAATGCTACAAAAAGTATTAAAAAAAGAAAGTCAAAAATGTAAAACTGAGTTACTTAAATATTTTTAAATTTTAAGTAACTCATTTTTTGTAGTTTTGACTTTCTTGTTTCAATACCTCTGTAACATTAAAACTTTCTATATTACTGTAACTAGCTATGTTATGTATATATCGATCCATACTTGTCTTTACAAAATTTAAGTTTTTTTTTAATGTACTTGTTTGTTTTCCTTTTATTAGCTATATTTTTGTGCGCCAGCAATATCAAGCGTAGGGGAACGTGTAAACCCGATCAGATTTTATTACTCATCAGGACCTCTACCAACTTACCCTCAAGTCTAGTTATGTGTCCAAAGTAGCTCATCGTCTATTCTATATAAAAATGGCCTGGCATGGTCAGGTGGTTAGGGCGCTCGACTCGCAATCTGAGGGCCGCGGGTTCGAATCCCCGTCCCACCAAACATGCTCGCCTTTTCAGTCGTGGGGGCGTTATAATGTAACGGTCAATCCCACTATTCGTTGGAAAAGAGTTAGCGGTGGGTGGTGCTGACCAGCTGCCTTCCCTCTAGTCTTACACTTCTAAATTAGCGCAGATAGCCCTCGTGTAGATTTGCGCGAAATTTCAAAACAATCTATATAAAAGTAATAACAAATTTTAGAAAATAAGGACGATATAGGGATGAGAATGTCACAAATTACATGTAGGGATGAACACATAAAACCATTCAGAAATCCCTACTTAAGTAGCCACTGTTAATGTTACAAGCTTATGGGAATTAGTCATTGTAAAACTTTATAGTATTATTCACTTTAAATGCTTTTATTCAAACCTGAATTCATGCAAATGAAAACAATTCAACATTTAATTGTAAATAAAAGTTTTTCTTAGAAAGATTTGGCTACTTATGCAGGGATTTTTGTATGGTTTTGTGTATTCATCCCTACCTTCTTTCTGTACTTTTTGACATTGCCATTCCTACATCATCCTTATTTTTTCTTTTTTTTATTACCTGTTCCACTTTTTTCTTAAGTAATACGAATTGAAGTCAATTTGTAAGTGAACAAGAAAGGAATCATTGGAACCCCAGACGGAAGAGTTCTGTGAAAGACTTAAAGCGATAAGGTTCGTCATGTTTTCTGTACGCTTGTCTGGAAACGTCACTTACTTACTTGCTTAGATGAAAATTCGTCGAAATAGTAAAACTTTGATTCATTTCCTAATTTTGAACTACGCCAGAGGAGAGTCAGCTGCTCCCTACTATCCATACCAATGAATTGACTGTTACTCTTATAACGCGCACACAGCTAAAAGTAGGAGAAATATTTTGCAGTATTGTACGAATTCGAACCGGGCTTCACCAGCTCCGATATCCAGAGCTCTACCACAGAACTAATCCGCGCCCATGATTTATGTTTAACTGTTATATTTTAATAGCTTTATTCGTGTATCTTAAAACAAGTAATATAGCGGTAATAAAAACTTCAGAATTTATTATTATTTCTGTTACTTGAAAATCACTAACACTACAAAAATAAAGGCCCAAGAACAATTTGACAATTGAAATCATAAGAACAAATGTTGTTTTGCTAACAGCAACGAGAGACAGTTTTCTTCAATGCACGTTAGCTGAAGTTGAAACACGGAGTTTGGGAGCAATGTGTTTCAAAGCCTATTACATTTCTGAAGTCAAGATTATCAGATATGTATATAGATTTGATTTTATGTTTATACACAAGAGTATTTTATACTGTCATTCAAAGTGTTTTCAATGCGTTTTTAAATTAAGACAAATTCCTTCAATTTCTATTCGCTATGGCTTTAAATGTATATTTGAGGATTTTATTGGAGAAAACCACCTTGAGCTGAAACCAGATGGAAAGAACTTTGGTTTTAAATATGAACTAATCAGGCTTTTGAGGGCCTGATGTGGCCCACGGAGCGTCTATTGTGAACCACTGCCCTAAACAGTACCTCTGTTTGAATATTTTTGACGTCACTAAGGCATCGTTCATAGTGTGTAATTTCGATCCGGAAGCTTTGACGTATCATGTTTCGAGCGGCTATTTTTGCGGTTTTACGGAAAGCCAGAACGGAAATTATGGCAATCGCTCAGAAGGCACCAACGCTGGTAAGGCACGCTTTAGCAGCGTAGTTGTAAGGAAGACCTTAAATGATCACGTGTCAAATGACTCGCTTTTTACGCTCAACGAGAAACACACCATTTGTTTACAATGCTCTAGTAACCATGCTTGAGTGCAAGACATTTGAAACAAATAAAAATCACATTTAGGGTCAGAATAGTCTTTCTATTGTAATGTTTGTCTTTAATTTTTAAAGAAATAATGCGACCGATTTGTGCATTTGTTGAAACATAACAGACACAAAGTTCGCCATTAAACTTTTCTTCAAATTGTTCAAGAGGCACTCAGTTTCTCAAGATTTTGGGCAAAAAGTTGGACCTACATATCAAGCTGCATATCTCGTTTCTCAGTTTACCTTAACTGAATGAAACACATAAGATTAAACGTGTTTCATGTTAGATATACTGTTTTGTGTGCAACATACGTACTTTCTACATTCCCTCCTCCATTACCTTTCATTTCCTCTTTGTATGTTTTTTTTAAAACAAATAACAGTCGGAAACTATATATTTCTGCAAATAAGGTAACAAAACACAAAAAACATAGTTACATAGTTCCAAATGCGAAAGTTTTAAAACCTTCTGATCATTGAAAAAGAAAAAAATATGAACGTCTAAACTTTTTGATAATTACAAATCAGTAGTTGGTAAAGAGCATATATATATATATATTTTTTAAATTTCCTAAACATCAAAATACAAATTTTCACAGCTAGTCTATTAAAACCAATGATCCAGGTAAGTGTGATGCGTATACCATGTGAATGATAAACTTGCACCATTAAATTACTCAAAACAAAAACTCATAGAATCGACTGCACATACATAATGTTAATATTATTTAGGCTTATTTCGAAGATAAAAATAATTCAATAACAGATTTGAGCCGATTTTCTAACTAAGTTCAAACTATTAGATAAGATAGTAAAAGCACAAAAAAAAAAGTGCAAAAGGCACTTAGTGGCTGATCCAAGATTTTATTCAGATGTTTTAGAGAAGTCGAGCACCGTAGGTGTGGAAGAAGTGGCTATGGGACTGCGTGACCCCCCTAATGTTCAGCCAGAAGTCTAGGTGAGTACTGTATGCTTCGTAAGCGGCGTCAGGAGCTGATCATTTTAAATCGCGCAACGCCATTTATGAAGTCAGAATGAAAATAGGCAGATAGATGTACATAATTACCAAAATTTTATATTGGTTGCTAGCCATTATTTCTATAAAATCATATGATGCAATGATTTTTATTAAGGATTGGACGAACCTTTCGATCCCCCATTGCGTCCGCCAGTGTTTTGTTTGTTCGTTGTAAAGTACAAAGCTTCACAATCTACTACGGGTATCGAAGTACGGTGTTTAGAGTTCTAAGCCGTCAGACTTACCGCTGAGCCACTGGGGGCGTCCGACAATGAGCCCGTCAATATTTACACCAGACATTAATTGTGGTTTCGAAGGACTGTAATCGGGAAAGATGGGACTTTATTGATAAACTTTATGGTTTATCATACCCGTTATACATACCGTTATATCCGTGTATTTTAAACTTTTAACGACCATCGGTTTTTTCAAGGTGATTCACGTTTTTGAGAATCGTCAAATAACCCTTCTTCCACTCCCTGCAGTGTGAATAAATAGAAATGACTCGAAAGTTCATATTATATACACGTTTATGTTCTTAATTCGCTATTCTAGTTTCATCGTTGGTCAAACAAGTTATCTATTTTATACCTGACTAGTAGTTGCTTATTCTCCTATTTGGTGTTTTTCCTAAGACGATTTATCCGTTTGTTTGTTTAAACTTTTTACACAAAGCTACATACACGGCTATATTCGCATAGCCTTCCCTAATATTTAATTGATAGGTAGGAAGCTAGTCAACAGCACCCACCGCTAAATAGTGGGGTTTTTACCCTCACTTTCCTTGTCCACCCACGTCCCCAAAATGCAGAGCACGTTTTCGCGGCAAAGGTGACGCGTATCCTGAATTCTTACAAAGAGATTTTACGTCAGTACAAAATGTTCAGATTGACGCTATCTTGATTTATCGTATGTTGAAATTTTAAACATTCATTATCTGAACTTTCGAAATTCCTTTATAATAGTCTTTACTCTTATCCTATTGTTGCGTCAGCGAGTCACATGACTGCAGGTGGCGCTCTCTAGTTTCTAGAACTATCTTGTTTCTTCATGAATGCTCTAGTGTTTGCTAGATGGGGTAGGCGGGTATATATAAGAGGGGGACAACGTGACGCGGTAATGTAATGTGTGTGTAGATAGTGAGTAATTGAACTGCAGTCACAGGGTATTGTTGAAGTTAACGTTCGTTCGTTATAGTGTTGTTTTAGCGCGAGTATTGAGATTAAGTGTATCGCAGAGTTATATTCGGAAAGAATAAACCAGTTTTATTAAGTAAAGACTTGTGTCGTTAAAGTTTCGTTGGAACGAAGTTACGAAAAAAAAAAAATCAATTAACAAACGGAGACGTAACAAATTGGTGTCAGAGAGTGGGATAGAAAGAAAAAAAAAGAGAAGAAAAATGGAAACGAGAA